>NC_064623.1:200726533-201029564 GCF_023898315.1 Schistocerca nitens
AAGTAATGTATTCAAGAGTGGCTTCACATATCTGTAAAAATGAAGTACTAACAAAATGTCAGTTTGGTTTCCAGAAAGGTTTTTCAACAGATAATGCCATATATGCTTTCACCAATCAAATTTTGAATGATCTGAATAACCGAACACCATCCATTGGGATTTTTTGTGATCTCTCAAAGGCTTTTGATTGTGTAAATCATGAAATTCTGCTAGACAAGCTCAAGTATTGTGGCATGAGTGGGACAGTGTACAAATGGTTTAATTCGTACCTAACTGGAAGAGTGCAGAAAGTTGAAATAAGCAGTTCTCATAATATGCAAATATCAGCACATTCCTCAAACTGGGGAACTATCAAGAATGGGGCTCCACAAGGGTCGGTCTTGGGTCCTTTGTTGTTCTTAATATATATTAATGACTTGCCATTCTATATTCACGAAGAGGCAAAGTTAGTTCTCTTTGCTGATGATACAATTATAGTAATCACACCTGACAAACAAGAATTAACTGATGAAATTGTCAATAATGTCTTTCAGAAAATTACTAAGTGGTTCCTTGTAAACAGACTCTCACTGAATTTTGATAAGACACAGTACATACAGTTCCGTACAGTAAATGGTATGATGCCATTAATAAATATAGACCTTAATCAGAAACATATGGCTAAGGTAGAATATTCAAAATTTTTAGGTGTGTCCATCGATGAGAGATTAAACTGAAAGAAACACATTGATGATCTGCTGAAACGTTTGAGTTCAGCTACTTATGCAATAAGGGTCATTGCAAATTTTGGTGATAAACATCTTAGTAAATTAGCTTACTACACCTATTTTCACTCATTGATTGCATATGGCATCATATTTTGGGGTAATTCATCACTGAGGAATAAAGTAGTTATTGCACAAAAGTGTGTAGTCAAAATAATAGCTGGAGTCCACCCTAGATCATCCTGCAGACATTTATTTAAGGATCTAGGGATATTCACAGTAGCTTCTCAGTATATATACACTCTTATGAAATTTGTTATTAACAACCAAACCCCATTAAAAAGTAATAGCTGTGTGCATAACTACAATACTAGGAGAAAGGATGATCTTCAATATTCAAGATTAAATCTAACTTTGGCACAGAAAGGGGAGAATTATACTTTTTTTGGTCACTTACCAAATAGTATCAAAAGTCTGACAGATAACCAACAAGTATTTAAGAAGAAATTAAAAGAATTTCTGAATGACAACTCCTTCTACTGCATAGAGGAATTTTTAGATATAAATTAAGAAAAAAAAGAAGGAAAAAAAACGAACAAAAAATTATAAAAAAATAAATAAATAAAAAAGTTGTTATATTAACTTAATTATGTTGTTAAATTAACTTAATTATGTCATGTATTGGAAAATTTGACTCGTTCCACATTACAAAATATCGTATTCATGATCCATGGAACTAGTATTAATCTTATCTAATCTAATCTAATCTAGGTCTCTGCAGACATTCTGAAAGTGCCGAAAAATATCTGCAATACTCTGGTTTTCTGCTGAAAGAAACTCAACAGCTCTCTGCTTGGAACGCACCTCTGTTACAGATGTCATTTTGAAGGCTACATACGGTTCCACCAACAGTCAGAACTTCATCACACTATAGAGTTTGAAGCAGGGTTATTCCATGATTTCCCAAAGCAAATTCTGCATTTCTATCTGAAACCAGTTAAGAAAAAAATGATTTCTGTTATTCATTGAACAACTCTCATATAAAGATTGACTTGAGACCTCCTAGGTGTTAGCTACAAATACACAAAGAATATGAACTGCTTATGAGGACACATTAATCTGCCTGGAGTGTTTTTGCTTCTCTTAACTATTACATCCTGTGATACCATTTCCAATATAAATTCAATTCTGAACACAATTTTGCTTTACAACCACTCTCTCTTTGCATTCCACATTTAAATCAAAACATTATAGTTTTCAATAGACACAAAGGTAATTGACTTTTCACAAGTAACTCTTTTCCATAATGATTCTGTTAGGTAATGATTATATATTTTTCTACAAACATTTGAAAGAAATCAGCATGAATTACTAAATGACAACAAAAGTCATTTCAATTAATTTTAAACTGTTTATCAGAGTCATTTACATAGTTCTCCCACCAGTCTGCCTGTAGGTGGTTACAAAATTTAATCTCTTCCAAACAGCTTATTTACTTATGATAGATTCTGCATAACTTTCTGCTCTTATTGCTAAAAATTTTGCTTCTATTTTCTCAAGGTCATCTGACAAATGAAGTGTACCACAAATGACTCAGCCATTTTGTGAACTTCTTCAGTCATATCATTCATATATTTCTCTAATGGGAAAGTGAAACCCGAGACAGTTGCCGCACCTAAATCTGTACATTGTACTAAAACATTCATGTTTACACTGGTGTCTAAAATTTGTATCTGCACTTCTGTAAATTCGATAGATTCATTAATTTGGTTTAGTCCATATTCACCTCATTCCTAACTAATTCGTATTGGTTAATTATTCCAGAATGTAATTCTTATTTGAAATCAGATACCGTTTTCTTTAAATTCAAATATTTTTTATTTATTTGAGATTGTCTTGCTATAATCCAGAAATATGTTCCTGGAGCTTTTCATCTTGTCTACCTATTTTGGAATGTCTTGTATATAACTTAATGTTTTATTATCTTGAGTGTTCTGCAAGTTCATCAAGTTACATTGCATCTAAATCAATGGTTAGTTTAGTAGTGAACTGTCATACTTCAGTGTCTGTCAGAAATAGCTATTAAAATTTTCTCCGTCTTTTGTTCTGATACCAGCACACAATTTATATAAGTTTATCCATATAACACCACTCTAGTGCTTAGATTAACAATCAAAATTTCATTTTTTGATCTGTAGTTGCTTTGGGCATTTATGACAATTTTGTGACAATTCCCTGTAAAAACAAGAGGTTATTTTTTTTCTTCATAGATTATATACTGATCAGCCAGAACATTATAACCATCTACTTTATAGCCAGTATGTCCACCTTTAGCATGGATAACACCAGTGACATGTCATGACTGGAAACAGTGATGCCTTGGTAGGTCACTGGAGGCAGTTGTCATCACGTCTGCACACACAAGTCAACTAATTCCCATAAACTCTCAGGAGGGGATCATTGATCACTGATGCCATGTTCCATCACATCCTAGATGTTCAATCGGGTTGGGATCTGGCAAGTGGTGGGGTGGGAATGGGCGGGAAAGGGGGGGGGGGGCAGCACATAATTGGAATTTGCCACTGTCTTCTTTGAACCATTAGATCAAACTCCTGTCCTTGTGACATGGCGCATTATCTTGTTGGAAAATTGGAAAATGCCACTTCCATTGGAAAACATTATCGTCATGAAGGGGTTTAAGTGGTCTGCAACCAGTCTACAATATTCCTTGGCCTTCATGGTATCTTTCACAAACTGCACTGGACCCACGGGTGCCCAGACAAACTTTGCCCGGAGCATAATGGAGCTGTCATCAGCTTGTCACCATCCTGCAGTACAGGTGTCAAGGAGCTGTTTCCCTGGAAGATGACAGATTTGCACCCTTCCATCAGCAAGAATAAGAAGTATCAAGATTCATCAGAACATGCAATGCTCTGCCACTGTTCCAGTATCCAGTGCCAATGCCCACATGCTCAATTCAGTCATAATTGCAGATGTTGCTATGTTAACATTGGATTATACATCAGCTGCAGAGTCCTATTGTTAGGAGTGTTTCATGCACTGTGTGTTCATGCACACTTGTACTCTGTCCAGCATTAAAGTCTGATGTTAGTTCCATCACAGTTTGCCACCTGTCCTATTTTACCAGTCTGTCCAGCCTATGACGTCAGACATCTGTAATGAAGGGTGACCGCCCGATCCCATGATGTGTGGATATGTTTCCACCCCATGTTGAAGACACTCACCACAGCACTCAAACACATGACAAGTTGTACAGTTTCAGAAATGCTCTTGCCAAGCCTCCAGGCCACCACAATCCGCCTTCTGTCTAACTCAGATGGATCGTGCACCTTACTCATTCTATACATGGACAGCACACTCACTAATACTGCATGCACTGTGCATGTGTCTGAGAACCAGTTATTCCATGCCATGTGATGCTGCTATTGCCTGGATGGGTTTATATTGATAGTAAGTTTGTGGTCACATTGTACTGGCTGATCGGTGTATGTTTGCTTCCAATACTCTTACTTGTCCATTTTCTTTAGTATACTTCAGTTTCATTGCTGTTTGTGGTCTATATAGAAATTTCTTACAAATTCTAAATGTTTGACTCACTACAAGAAGTAACCAGTTATCACCTATGTCTCACACACACACACACACACACACACACACACACACACACACTCACTCTCTCTCTCTCTCTCTCTCTCTCTCTCTCTCTCTCTCTCTCTCTCTGTAGGCACTAGCCCCATCACACAACCAAATATGACCAACATTGAAAGTTATTGATAGCAAAAATTACTAAATGATGGATGAGGTGGCAAGAACTCTGTCCCTCCATTTATTGACAAGTGAGAGAGCAGGATTCCATGCAGACTTTAAGCAAAAACCTCCATCATGATTTACAGCATTACTTACTAATTGAATCTCAGCTGTTTCCTTAATAATGCTGTTCCAGTAGCTGGAAGTGCATGTCACAATCTCCAGGTTGTTATATTCTGTAGGCTGACTGGCGCCGATATAGAACTGTGCTGCTGTAAGTGTGTGTGAAGTTTATGCTTAATACACTAGTCCTCCACAGTCCTGATAATCAGACCAATGTGACATGCCACCCCACAGTTGCAGGGAATGCAATAGATACCTGTCTTACATATACTAATCTCATCCTTAATGGTACCTAAAAGGACCCTAATCTTAGATGGTCTGACTGAAACTATTCCCTGCACAAGGCAGAAAGTCTGTAGACCTCAGTGTCATATCAATATTATCATCACTTACCCAGTGCATGGTTGGTCATTAGTGTAGTGCACTCTGATCTGACATTTCAATATACCTTTTCTGATGAAAGATGACCTCAAGATAGGTTAACTCAGCTGCCAAATTCTCGGGTTATGAAATGACATGTGTCCTATGAACCAAGTACAAAGCATCTCTTTGCATTAAGCTGGATGGTGTCAACTGTCAACCTATAGATTTAAGTTGGTGTGAGTAGGCATCCTATAAACAGGAAGTCCCAATGTAGCATCAGCCTTCTTCATCACCCATACATCAAGGAAGGAAGGCAACCATCCTTTCCCACCACTATTATGAAATGAATGTTTGGGTGGACTGAATTCAACATAATTCAAATTCTCACTACCATTCGTCCAAACAACAAAGTCTCATCTACACACCGGAAAAAAACATGCAGATTTCAATGCCACTGACTTGAAGGCACATATCTCAGTCTCCCCAAACAAATTTGCAACAATAGGTGACAGTGGGCTTCCCATCCCAGTCATAGTACTGGTATTGAAGAGTGGGAGCCAATACATGCTGAAATGGGTTTGTTAATTCAGAACCTAATCTAAGTTGAACATAATTAATCAGGCAGAGGAACATGAGTGAAGAGAAAGACCACATCAAAACACGTTATAATGTCAGAATCATTCACATGCATTTCATCTAGTGAACATATGAAACCCATCAAAATCTTAAGCCGATGCTCACACCGACCAACTTGTGGGCTCAACAGAGCAGCAAGGTGATTTTTTGCTACACGGTATGTCAGAGCACCAATGTCACTGACAATCAGAAGAAGAGGAAATGTTTCTTTATGGATCATCAGAGGCCATATAACCTAGGAGGAACGACATAATAAGTAGTAAGATTCTTGATAGTCTCCTGTGAAGAAGAACTGTTCTTTAGGGAGCTGTTAGTCTTTCTCTCAACACGTTTTGTTAAGGCAGCACCATTCTAGCAATATGCTGACTCAGATATTCTATTAAGTAGTGATGTGATCTCTCTCTTCACTTGTATTCCTGTCTTGAATTTGAATCATTACAGTTAACTGAGGTTATGTTTGTTGTTGAATTAACAAACCTATTTCAAAATGCACTGAGATCCACTTTTTTTTCAATGACCAGCAATATGTACTCAGATGGAGTTGGGTTGGGAGGCCTGTTTTTTTTTTTTATTTTTTTTTTTAGGGAACGTGCATTTTTTTTCCAGATATATAGATGATACTTTAATTGTTTGGCGTCATGGCAGTAAGAATTTAATTGACTTTTTCAGACATCTGAATTCAATCCACTCAAATATTCGGTTCACAATGGAGGTGGAAAAGGAAGGCTGCCTTCCCTTCATTGAGGTGTTGGTGAGGAGGATGGTTGATGGTAACTTTGGGCATCAGTCATCTTTGCTTATGTGGTGGTGCTAGTGTTTACAGTATGTGTGTGTTAACTTTGTGGAATTGCTCTGCAAACCGAGGTTTTAAATTAATTTACATGGTGCTTACTTGTGGCAGTTGGCCTTGAAAATGATAGGGAGAAACACATGCCTCACAAGTGAGTGATAATTGTTTCCAAATCTTCCAATATGTGTGTTATAATAGCCCTTTGGAAGTCTGTACACTTCCAGGGCATGATGGTGCTCAATGGAATAATCTCTGCAGCATCTGAGCAGGTATTTATTCTTGCTAAGTCACTGTGATTGCCATCCTTCTATGACATAGCTAACCATATGCTAAAATTAATTACAGCCAATGCACAATACCCACCTTTACGCTGAAAAAGTTATTTCATGTTTCTAATTTCTTATTACTTAAATAACTTTTCGTTGCATGTATAGTTTGTTGATAAGGAGATTTAAGGATACACAGCACTCCTCTGGAGTGGTATGTATCGCCACAATGTTGTTGCAGAGCCCCTGTTCTTAGTACTTGACTTTGCTGCCCCATAATCTGTCTGCTAAAGGCATGCTACATGCTAAAGCTTGATGCTTTCTGATTCCTTGCACTTTGGGTGTCAATTGCACTACTCACCATGTAATGATGTCTCAGTTACTATAAAATGTGATAGTGATGTGTGTAAAATTTGTCTAAAAGATGTTAAGTGAGATATCCTGTGTATCAAGTGCAAGTTGTGGTACCACGATAAATGCGTAAAAATGAATCTGAAGTATATAAAAGTCGATCATGACTGGACATGGTGTCAGTGCTTTATGGTTGCTGTGAAAAATGAAATACTGAACACACTAAAATAAAAAGAAACAATAATAAGAGTTCTTTCAGATGATTTAGTGACTATAACCCTGAAATACCCAGAACTCCAGAAGAAATATCATAAACTCCAGAAGAAATATCAAGAACTCCAGAAGAAATATCAAGAACTACAAATAAAATACCAAGGATTGCAGCAAAATCATCACCTAGCACAAGAAGTTGCTGTAAATGGTCTTTCTACACAGAAAATATGGTGTGTGCCCACTAATGCATGTAAACAAACAGTAAGTACAGGTCCAGTGATACCACCATCAAACAAATACTTGGTTCTAGATGAAGACTGTAATAAAACAGCAAACACAGACAAACCAAACTCAGTGACAAAATGTCTAATAAAGTGCACAGTCAAGAAAATTTGTACAACCAATAAAACGGGCAAATACAAAAAATGAGACTTTTTACTTGGTGAGTCACATCAAGAGAACTGCTGATAAAATGAATGAATACTGTTTGTCATTTATGGCCATGGGAATAACTAAGCCGAACATGCCTTTTACCAAGATAATGAAAAACAGTAATTCACTAAATGAGTTATCTAAGAATGACACAGTCATAATCATAGGTGGAAGCAACGATGTATACTAAAACAAGGGTAAATTTGCCACATAGCATGTAAAAACAACACTACTGAACCTCCAAGTGCCGAATATCGTAGTGACAAGGATGCCTCTCACACACGATCTGCAAGACAACTCAATCGTAAATTTGGAGTTTACAAAAATAAACAGACAATTTCACAAAATATTCGAGTTTTATCAAAAGATGACATTCCTTGTACTTCCCAACTCAAGAAATCTGTTCACAAAACATGGTCAATACTGTAACAGTACTGGGAAGTGGTGCATTGGCAACATGCTGACAAAACTAATACAGAAAGATGACCACGCTGCAAGAAATAAAATTGCTATACAGCCAGCTTAGATCAAGGATATACAAAAACATCATAACAGCTCCATAACAAGAAAGTCAGTCGCAGCCACAGGATCATTGGAGCCAGGATCGTCACTTGAACAAGAAGAGGCAGTCCCAGAATAATTTTCAGCAAAAACAGTAAGAAAATGTCAAGATCCAATGGAAGAAACAGTGAATAGTGCATCAATTGGTAGGATAACTGTAACACCTCATCACCAAAAGGATTTTTTAGAATAAGGCAAGAGAAATGTAAAGACTACAAGATAAGCAGTGCTCAGTGCTTATCAGTCTTCCACAAAATGCAACAATTAGAAGTGGAACTGCAGTCTATTGACAGCTCACTTGTTTGCATAACAGAACATTGGTGTAATGGTTCAGAATTAACAAATGTAGCACTAAATTCATACAGTCTAGCCTGACACTACAGTATTAACACTATGAAATGTGGTGGATCATGCATACATGTGAAGGAGGGGATTATGTATAAAATTAGAAACGACATTATGGCATTAAGTGAGGATAAACACACAGAAATATCAGCTTTAAATATAAAAAAAACCTAGATGTATTCCAAAGACTAACTGTACTATGTATTTATCGTGCTCCCAGTGGTGACATGGACACATTCACTAAAAAGTTAACCCAAGCATTAGATATAGCCTCCAGCCCCAATGGCAAAATAATTATTTGTGGAGATCTAAACATCAACATGATGCACCCAGATATGTCATACAATAGTTTTCTGAACATTATGTACACCTATGATATATCATCATTAATTAACACTGTCACTAGGATAACCAGATATTCAGGATCAAGTATTGACCATATGCTAACAGACATACGGAAAGATAGGTGTGATATTGTTATAGATAACAATGGCACCTCAAACCATTACAGTCACTTATTACCTCACAAATTAAGAGTGAAACATGGGAGGAAGTGTACCGAGAAACTATTGTAAATGGAAAGTTTTCAAAGTTTCTGTCAATATTTAAATTCAGATTTGAAAAAGTGTTTCCTAAAGTTTTAAGAATCACTAAATCATGCAACAATAGCAGCTGGGTAACCAATGGGGTAAGAAAATCCTCTGAAGCCCTCAAGCACCTTACCTCAATGAAAAACTACCATAATGATTCAACATTTCGTAACTATTATCATACGTACAGAAAGATCTATAGAAAGTATTGTTAATAACTAAAAGGTACCAAAACTACAAATTTAAAGAAAAAAACTAATAATAAAATCACCAAACAAGAAACAAATAGGAAAAAATTAAAGCCAGTAAACATACAGTTTCAGCATAGTGATACCAAAATAAATGACCACAAAAAACTAGAAAACTTTGCCAATCAGTATTTCAGCAACATAGCAACCAAACTACAACATAATTTCAACAAAACAAAGCATTTACAAATGCTGGACAAAATATCACACACAATGATGCTATGACCAACCACAGCAGACGTAGTATGCAATGTTGTGAGTAACCTAAAATGTAAAAATTCAGCAGACATAGATGAAGTACCTGTGTGCTTACTGAAGGACTGCATAGACAACATCAAAGACCCTTTGGTGCACATCATCAATGAATCTTTCTCCGAAGGTTGCTTCCCAGACATACTAAAGCATGCAAAAATCATACCTATATATAAAAAGGTGACCCAGAAATCATAGAAAATTACAGACCACTCTCGTTACTGTCATCCTTTTCAAAAGTCATAGAGACTAATGAAGTTCAATCTTCTGAGTAAAGAGCAGTTTTGGTTTCCGGACTGGAAAAAGCACAAATTCAGCTGTATCTCATTTCTTGAATGTTATCTTCGAAGCACTAGACAAAGGAGACCACATAACAGGGATCTTCCTTGATTTGACCAAAGTGTTTGACCCAGTAGACCACACAATTTTGCTAAACAAACTAAATGCACTAGGAGTAAGAGGAGTAACAAACATGTGGTTTCATTCATACCTGCAAAACAGGGTCCAACAGGAGGAGATCACTCAAACTAACTCGAATTATACCCTTTCATACCCAGAATACATCAATATGGAAGTCCCTCAAGGAAGTGTGCTGGGCCCAATCCTCTTTAATAGACATCAACACTTTCCAAAAAGTGTCAAACATGGTGAATCATTACTGTTTGCTGATGACAATAACATCTTAATCAAAGCTGAGTCACCAAGTGTACTCAATGAAAAAGCTGAGAGAACTCTTAAGCATATATGCCAGTGGATAGACTCTAATAAATTAACCCTAAATGTAAGTAAAAGTTTACAGAAAACAGAAAACTTAACAGTACCAAGCTAAAAGTTAATGACGAGCACATAGAATGTGTACCATCAACAAAATTTTTAGACATGCTTGTCTACTCTCAACTAAATTGGACTGAGCACACTGTGGTATTTGGAAAGCAAATAGCTTCAGCATGCTATGCACTTAGGATAATAAATACAGTGTGCAGCTGCTCGTGTACTAGAACTGCATATTTTCATATGTCCACTCTATAGTTAGTTATGGCATATCCTTCTGGGGATCAACAGAGCAGAATAGACAAACAATATTTAAGTTGCAAAAAATGGCTGTACGAATTGTTACGAAAAGTAGCAAAAGATCCCACTGCGAGGAGCTGTTCAAATCTTTGAGTATATTGACAGTTCCGTGTGAATACATTTTGCAGAGAGCAATATGCATAAAAAAACACATTGACCAGTTCCCGATAAACAGTTCCTTACATGCACATGAAACCGGACACAGACAATACTTACACCTCTATAGGAAAAACAAATCAAAAACTCAAAATAGCATGTTATATAATGGAATTAAATTGTACAACAATCTTCCACAAGGGATCAAAGACATAAGTGAAATAGATAACTTCAGGAAATTGCTAAAAAAATATCTCTTGTAAAAGTGTTTTTATACTGTCAAGGATTACTTGGAATGATGTAAAGAACAGATATATGTAATAATTATCAACTGTGTTATTAAGTGGTTTAACAATGTATCTTTATGTTACAATATTAATTACTTCCGATTGTGATAATTATAAATTTGTGTACTTGTTGTATATACTTACGTTGACTACATCCCCACAATCCTGATTATCTACAGATGGATACATAAATAAGTACTTTTCTCCACATTTACTGCGTCCTGGTCTCATCCTGATTTGACTACGGTTGACAGGTTTGCAGCTCAGAGGCACCTTCAGCTTTGAAATTGCTGGTTCTAATTTGTGGTTGTGGAATAAGACTGGCTGCTAGAACATTCCCAACTAGTCCCAGCAATAGTCTTCTTACCAAAGTGAGGAACTTTCCTGTTCATTTCTAATGACACCAGTTCTCTCATCTATGCAACCACCATCTTGACAATTTCCTTATCATCCAACTCAGCAAATTTGTTTGGCATACTGTGAGCATCAAACCCCTGACAATCAAGTGGGATTACCTGTTGGCTCCCCTTTCCTCCCCTCTCACCATTCCGTGGTTAGTACTGTGTCAATGAATGGAGACTTGCACATTGCAATGACCTAAAGTTTGTCGCCACCAAGATCTTTTGGCATCTGTTCCTCTCAGTTTATTACGAGTATAAGGCCCTACTGTCATTTACACTACTGGCACTGAAACCATGGATAGGACAGAACATGCTTTTATGACTCCCACCAGTCAGGAACAACACTTACTGTTGGGAACACAGTGATTTTATAGTAGTGCTGACAGCCACCAACAGAGAGTTATGTTTTATTGAAGAGACCTCCTTCAGTTGCACTCTGAGGAGTGACCAGAAAGTAAGGTTATTAAGGTTCTATAGCTTAAAGTGAAATGTGTACATTTCATTTCATACAAGCAATACAGCCAACTTATACCACATACAGCAGGCTATTTTTTAGTTTAAGCACATGACACTGCTTGGTATACATTTGAATATATCCTCCTCCCCTTGTATGCTCACCCACATTGTCACAAAGTGTTTCACCTCTTCATCTGCAGCAAATTGTTAGCTTTGTAGGTGCTCCTTCAAGTGAGGAAAAAGGAAAAAAATCATCTGCAATGAAATCCGGGCTACAGAGAGGGATGCGAATGATGTGACAGCAAAACTGCTTCAACTGCACGGCAGTCTTCTTAGCTGTCTGAGGTTGAGTGTTGTCGTGAAGGTAGAGGATGTCCCCAGTGAGAAGTTCTGGCCATTTGCTCCTGACTGCTTCATGTGGTCATGTCAAGGTCTCACAGCATCAGTCAGTGGTCACTGTCTTCCCTCTTTCTAAAAACTCCATAGTGTGGCACCCACACTGTCCCAAAACATGGTGGCCATCATCTTCCTGCCAGATGACATCACATTAAACCTCTTTGCCTTTGGAAAGGAGAGGTGTTTCCACTCCACTGATGACTGCTTACTGTGGGGGTTGTTGTAGTGGCTTGATGTTTTTGTCACAAGTGACAATGCAGTGAAGAAAACTGGTCCCTTCCTTGGAGAACCATTGCAGAAGTTGCAGACAGCCCTCATGTGCTTCTCCTTTTGTTGGTTGGAACAAACTTTCCACTACTACAGAGTATCATGAAAACTTCTGAATAACATTTCCAATTCTACCATTATGTATCGTAACATGATACTCTTGTAGCCCTGAATCAGCTTCTCCATACATGCCGTGTTCAAATCTGTTGATGCCATACGGGATTGGCCACTGCGATACTCGTCAGTGACGCTTCATTACTGGTCATAAACTTCTGACACCAATTATGTGACATACTGACAAGACATTACAATCTGTCCATAAACCTCTACCAACAGCCAGTGAATTTCAGCTGCAGTTACATGTTTCATCCATGGAAACTGAATAACTGAGAAGCATTTTTTCGTGAGACCAGTTTTCCAAAAGAGTCGCCATTTATGATCAGTGGCTAAAACTCTGAACAGTTGCAAACTGCATATGTCAGAATTGCCACCCACTACTAATTTTCCTATAACAGACAAAACTCCAGGAATACTGGTCTTGTAATCTTAGTTCCCGATCAAGTGTAATAACATGCAGTGACTCATGAACAATCTCCAGGCTACTGGCAGATGTTACTCTTGTCGCCATGTAATATCTGCTAATGATGGCTTTCTCTCTGACCTCAATCATACTATCTGCTCAGTGGTCTTTGTCTGGATTCCAAATCATGTGTGTATCCAGGGAATACAGCTTTACTGTATAATTAAATGATGATGGCGTCCTCTTGGGTAAAATATTCCGGAGGTAAAATAGTCCCCCATTCGGATCTCCGGGCGGGGACTACTCAAGAGGACGTCGTTATCAGGAGAAAGAAAACGCATTCTACGGATCGGAGCGTGGAATGTCAGATCACTTAATCGGGCAGGTAGGTTAGAAAATTTAAAAAGGGAAATGGATAGGTTAAAGTTAGATATAGTGGGAATTAGTGAAGTTCGGTGGCAGGAGGAACAAGACTTTTGGTCAGGTGATTACAGGGTTATAAATACAAAATCAAATAGGAGTAATGCAGGAGTAGGTTTAATAATGAATAAAAAAATAGGAGTGCGGGTTAGCTACTACAAACAGCATAGTGAACGCATTATTGTGGCCAAGATAGACACAAAGCCCATGCCTACTACAGTAGTACAAGTTTATATGCCAACTAGCTCTGCAGATGATGAAAAAATTGATGAAATGTATGACGAGATAAAAGAAATTATTTAGGTAGTGAAGGGAGGCGAAAATTTAATAGTCATGGGTGACTGGAATTCGTCAGTAGGAAAAGGGAGAGAAGGAAACATAGTAGGTGAATATGGATTGGGGGGAAGAAATGAAAGAGGAAGCCGCCTTGTAGAATTTTGCACAGAGCATAACTTAATCATAGCTAACACTTGGTTCAAGAATCATAAAAGAAGGTTGTATACCTGGAAGAATCCTGGAGATACTAAAAGGTATCAGATAGATTATATAATGGTAAGACAGAGATTTAGGAACCAGGTTTTAAATTGTAAGACATTTCCAGGGGCAGATGTGGATTCTGACCACAATCTATTGGTTATGAACTGCAGATTGAAACTGAAGAAACTGCAAAATGGTGGGAATTTAAGGAGATGGGTCCTGGATAAACTGAAAGAACCAGAGGTTGTAGAGAGTTTCAGGGAGAGCATAAGGGAACAATCGACAGGAATGGGGGAAAGAAATACAGTAGAAGAAGAATGGGTAGCTCTGAGGGATGAAGTAGTGAAGGCAGCTGAGGATCAAGAAGGTAAAAAGACGAGGGCTAATAGAAATCCATGGGTAACAAAAGAAATATTGAATTTAATTGATGAAAGGAGAAAATATAAAAATGCAGTAAATGAAGCAGGCAAAAGGGAATACAAACGTCTCAAAAATGAGATCGACAGGAAGTGCAAAATGGCTAAGCAGGGATGGCTAGAGGACAAATGTAAGGATGTAGAGGCTTGTCTCACTAGGAGTAAGATACATGCTGCCTACAGGAAAATTAAAGAGACCTTTGGAGAGAAGAGAACCACTTGTATGAATATCAAGAGCTCAGATGGAAACCCAGTTCTAAGCAAAGAAGGGAAGGCAGAAAGGTGGAAGGAGTATATAGAGGGTTTATACAAGGGCGATGTACTTGAGGACAGTATTACGGAAATGGAGGAGGATGTAGATGAAGATGAAATGGGAGATAAGATACTGCGTGAAGAGTTTGACAGAGCACTGAAAGACCTGAGTCGAAACAAGGCCCCGGGAGTAGACAACATTCCATTAGAACTACTGATGGCCTTGGGAGAGCCAGTCATGACAAAACTCTACCATCTGGTGAGCAAGATGTATGAGACAGGCGAAATACCCACAGATTTCAAGAAGAATATAATAATTCCAATACCAAAGAAAGCAGGTGTTGACAGATGTGAAAATTACCGAACTATCAGTTTAATAAGTCACAGCTGCAAAATACTAACGCGAATTCTTTACAGACGAATGGAAAAACTGGTAGAAGCGGACCTCGGGGAAGATGAGTTTGGATTCCGTAGAAATGTTGGAACACGTGAGGCAATACTAACCTTACGACTTATCTTAGAAGAAAGATTAAGAAAAGGCAAACCTACATTTCTAGCATTTGTAGACTTAGAGAAAGCTTTTGACAACGTTAACTGGAATACTCTCTTTCAAATTCTGAAGGTGGCAGGGGTAAAATACAGGGAGCGAAAGGCTATTTGCAATTTGTACAGAAACCAGATGGCAGTTATAAGAGTCGAGGGGTATGAAAGGGAAGCAGTGGTTGGGAAAGGAGTGAGACAGGGTTGTAGCCTCTCCCCGATGTTATTCAATCTGTATATTGAGCAAGCAGTAAAGGAAACAAAAGAAAAATTCGGAGTAGGTATTAAAATTCATGGAGAAGAAGTAAAATTTTTGAGGTTCACCGATGACATTGTAATTCTGTCAGAGACAGCAAAGGACTTGGAAGAGCAGTTGAACGGAATGGACAGTGTCTTGAAAGGAGGATATAAGATGAACATCAACAAAAGCAAAATGAGGATAATGGAATGTAGTGAAATTAAATCGGGTGATGCTGAGGGGATTAGATTAGGAAATGAGACACTTAAAGTAGTAAAGGAGTTTTGCTATTTAGGGAGTAAAATAACTGATGATGGTCGAAGTAGAGAGGATATAAAATGTAGACTGGCAATGGCAAGGAAATCGTTTCTGAAGAAGAGAAATTTGTTAACATCGAGTATAGATTTAAGTGTCAGGAAGTCGTTTCTGAAAGTATTTGTATGGAGTGTAGCCATGTATGGAAGTGAAACATGGACGATAACCAGTTTGGACAAGAAGAGAATAGAAGCTTTCGAAATGTGGTGCTACAGAAGAATGCTGAAGATAAGGTGGGTAGATCACATAACTAATGAGGAGGTATTGAATAGGATTGGGGAGAAGAGAAGTTTGTGGCACAACTTGACTAGAAGAAGGGATCAGTTGGTAGGACATGTTTTGAAGCATCAAGGGATCACAAATTTAGCATTGGAGGGCAGCGTGGAGGGTAAAAATCGTAGAGGGAGAACAAGAGATGAATACACTAAGCAAATTCAGAAGGATGTAGGTTGCAGTAGGTACTGGGAGATGAAGAAGCTTGCACAGGATAGAGTAGCATGGAGAGCTGCATCAAACCAGTCTCAGGACTGAAGACCACAACAACAACATCCAGGGGAATGGGCTGGCTGACTGTTTGGGCAGAAAAGTGATTACTCGTCCAGCATGCACTTCGACGATCTTAGGTCCAGGCTAGCAGCTGCAAATAAGAGGAACATTATCTGTTCCCACTAATAAGCTCTGCTCTCCAAAGAATGCTTCTGTCACATGGCATGGTCTATTCCTCCCAGAAGGAATACACTGTATTCGTCTCTCTCTCTCTCTCTCTCTCTCTCTCTCTCTCTCTCTCTCTCTCTCTGTGTGTGTGTGTGTGTGTGTGTGTGTGTGTGTGTGTGTGTGTGTGTGTGTGTGTTTTTCTCATCCCATGTATTTCCCTCGAATACTAAATTGGTGATCGCTTGATGTCTCACAGTGTGTCCCATTAACTGTCCCTTCTTCTAGCCAGGTTGGACCACACATTTCTATTCTCCCCAGTTCTATTCAGTACCTCCTCAGTAGTTTTGTTCTCTTCAGCATTCTTCTGTAGTGCACATTTCAAAGCTTCTATTCTCTTCTCCTTCAAACTGTTTATTGTCCATCTTTAATTTCAATACACTGCTAAGCTCCCTACAAATACTTTCAGAAAAGACTTCCACACACTTAAATCCTTATTTGATGTTAACAAATTTCTCTTCTTCTGAAACACTTTCCTTGCCATCAACAGCCTGCATTTTGTATCCTCTACTTTGGCCCTCACAAATACCAAAACTTGTCTACTACTTTTAGAATCTTGCTTCCTAATCTAATGCCCTCGGCATCACCTGATTTAATTCGACTAAATTCCATTATCCTTGTTTGGCTCTTGTTGATTTTTCAGTATATATCCTCCTTTCAAGACAATGTCCATTTCGTTCAAATGCTCTTCGAAGCCTTTTGCTGTCTATGACAGAATTACAATGCCATAGACAAACTTCAATGTTTTTATTTCTTGTCCCTGAACTTGAATTCCCAATCAAAATTTTTCTTTTGTTTCCTTCACTGCTTGCTTAATGTACAATTTGAGTAACACTGGCAATAAGCTACAACTCTGTCTCACTTCCATCTCAACCAGTGCTTCCCTTTCATGTCCCTTGACTCTTACAACTTCCATCTGGTTTCTGCACAAGCTGTAAATACCCTTTTCCTCCCTGTATTTTATCCCTGCAACCTTCAGAATTTCAAAGAGTGTCTTCCAGTCTACATTGTCAAAAGCTTTCTCCAAGTCTACAAGTACCATACACATACGATTGTTTTTCCTTAACTCATCTTCTAAGATAAGCCGTAGGGTCAGCACTGCCTCCCATGTTCCTACATTTCTCTGGAATCAGACTGATCTTCCCGAAGATCAGCTGTCAGCATCTACTTGCTCTGGAACTGGAATTATTATTTGTCTTGAAGTCTAAGGGAATTTTGCCTATCTCATAAATCTTCCTCACCAGATACTAGAGTTTTGTTATGGATAGCTCTCCCAAGGCTATCAATAATTTTGACAGAATGTCATCTACTCTCAGGGCCTTGCTTCAACTTAAGTCTTTCACTGCTTTATCAGTTTCTTTTTGCAGTATCACATCTGTCATCTCATGTTCATCTACATCATTGTTTTATAATATTGCCTTCAAGGTCATCTCTCTTGTTAGACACTGTATATATTCTTGCCATCTTTCAGCTTTGCTTTCTTTGCTTAGGACGGGTCTTCCTTTTGAGCTCTTTATATTCATACAGCTCCTTCTCTTTCTCCAAAGGCCTCTTTAATTTGTGTGTAGTTGGTATCTGTCTTTCCTCTAGTGATATGTGTTTCTAAATCCTTACATACTCAAGTAATCCAAATGGCAGAAGTCTTAGAATTAATAGTGAAGCTTTGGCTATCCATGTTCTGTGACAGCATGTACCTTGTTTGCGCTAGTGGGACTTTAAAATTTCACTTGTGTAAGGTTATTGCCTGCCCCATTAATTTTCCAAGACAGTCAAGATTTTACATTAAGCACGTTTGTTTTTTGTTACATAGGTAGCTTTTTGAAATAGTATGTAATGTATGTTTCATGCTTTTTTAGTTCTGTTTCAGATAATGAAAAAATTATCAGCAACGCAAACAGAGCAAATGAAGCAAAGAGTGTGGTGGCCAAACAAGAAAATAAGAGAAGAGTTTCAAGGACTTCAGATTTGGTTGACCCATCACCAAACCAACAAAAGAGTAAGAACTAATAACAAATAAGTTATGAAAGAGCTATAAACAACATTTACAGATACAGTAACTCTAATTATACTTTGCTGATAACATATTACTAAGCCTTCAATATTTTCCTTTATACACTAATGGGAAAAAAAATCCCAACAACAAGAACGAGTTGTGTAAGATAAACAAAAGTTAATGGGCATGTTTGTAGTTCTCAAAGATCACATCTATTCAAATGTTACTCCAGCTGCATAAGAGTGGCACTAGCAGTGCCACTATGAGGGTGCCAATCAGGGTTGTTTTAAATACGCGCTATAATGGCTGTGAGCTTTAACTTTAAAATGGGACACTGAACTGAAGTTAGTCAAGAATGCTTTTAAGGTGACAAAGACACCATTATAAACATCTCACTATATTTAAATGAGGCTGTGTAATAGGTCTACAAGAAGCTGGATGTTGCCTCTGCCACATTGCAGAAAGACTTGGCAGGAATGTAGTCACTGTACACGATTGCTGGCAGTGGTGGTCATGGGAAGATATGGTCACAAGAAGACCAGGTTCTGGATGGCCACATGGCACTGCTGAGGGGGAAAACTGTCATGTCAGTGGCGCATTGTTCTGCATCTACTGCAGCAATTCGGGAAGCAGTTGGAACCACAGTGACAAAATGAACTGCTGCAAACTGATTACTTCAAGGGCAGCCAGATCGATGTAGCATGTATTCCACTGACACCAAACCTCTGATATTTGTGGCTTCAGTGGTGTTAAGTGAGAATTCACTGGAGGATAGTGTGGAGGTCTGTCAGGTTTTTCAATGAAAGCCAATTCCGCCTTGGTGCCAGTGATGGCTGTGTGTTGGTTACATGGTGGTCTGATGAGTGCATGCTGGCAATAAGACTGTGGCCTAGACACACTGGACATACACCAGGAGTAATGGTCTGAACTGTTGTTTTGTATGACAGCAGGAGCACTCTATTGGTTATTCCATGCACCCTGGCTGCAAATTTGAATGTCAGTCTGGTGATTCAACCTGTTGTGCTGCCATTGATGGACAACATTCCAGGCAGTGTTTTCCAACAGAATAATGCTCACCCACAAACCACTGTTGTAATCCAACATGCTCTACAATGTATCAACATGTTGCCTTGGACTGCCCGATTACCAGATATGTCCCCAATTGAGCATGTATGGACGTCACTGGGTGACAGCCCCAGTGTCATTCACAACCAGCATTAACTGTGCTCCTATTGAGCAACCAGCTGCAACAGGCATGGAACTACATCCCACAAACTGACATTGGGCACCTGTACAACAAAACACATGCATCTTTGCATGCTTGCATTCAACATTCTGGTGGTTACACTGGTTATCAATGTACAAGTATTTCACATTTGCAACGACTTTCCTCACATCACATAAACCAGTGAACTTGCAAAGTTAATCACTTAAATATGCTACCTAGGCAACTCTACATTATTCATCTCTTGGATTTTTTGGGCTTTTTTCCTGTCTGTACATGTTTTAACCATTAACTTATGCAGTGTCTTTTCTGTAAAGTATCCTACAAGGTGGGGTCTCTGGCACCCATATGATTAAACTGAGATTTAAAGCACAAATCATCTGAAATTTTTAATTTGTTTCATAACATTTACTTCTACAAATATTTAATTGTTGTTTAAATCCTCCTTGTTTATTTTATTGCACTAAATGAAGCCACAGAATTTTACTACTTATTTAAATAGTACACATAAATGGACTGATAGAGAACCAAATTTTACATTATGATCAATTATACTATCACTGTAGTGAATAAATCTGCACATAAAACTAAATACCAGCATTTAAATTTGCACATAAAAATTCCGATGAGTAGATACAAAAATAAAGTACAAAATTGAGATTCAGTGCTGTGATTTATATTTTTCTTATCACCACTCCAGAACACCTTTGATTTTAACTAACACTTTAAGTATTTTACAGGTGAAACATACATATCATTATCAGCGTGTCTGGAAGTCCATCTTCTGCAAGGTGTTCTTGTTCAATAGCAGAACTGCAATCACTGGCTATTGTAAAATCATCTTTTTCATCTAATACTTGATCTCTATCAGTGATGACAACTTCCTCCATCCATTGACTAACAGTGTCACCAATCTTGGGAAATCTGAAACTGAATTGTTCCTACAGACACATTTTATATCATACTGAAGGAAACTGGTACATTGTTCATGAGGTGCAGTCTTGGAAACTATGCAAACATAAATGGCTCATGCCTCACCCAGACCACATCAAAAATGTTATTTTTTTTTCTAAATATTTGACTAACTGGAGCTCCCATTTCAGTCACTTTCATTTTTGCCCAGATCTTGAATATACCATGTGTTTGCACAATATTAGTAATGACTGAGTAGGCATAGTTATGTTGTTAGTTCACACCATGTGCTAACTCAACTATATTATTAACAGGCTGAGAGAGGTAACATAGTTTCTTAAAAATAAAATCTTAACTGGAAAAAGTGTAGAATTACCATATTTACATTTGCTGAATGTATAAGTAAGTCAGTCACAAGACACTGTAAAATAAACTGTTACTAATTTGCTTATGCAGTCTTGGAATTTTCTTCTCCTTATAATACAGCTGAAAGAGAGTACTTCGTAACATTGCATTAATGCCCAGAGTTTGTACTGTCAGGCAATTTCAAGTAAAGCATTATAACTGCCAATGCCAATAAGGGCCATAATAGCCGAGAAACTCCTTTTGTGGGAAGTACTTTGAACATTTTCTCAAGATTTTAGGTAAACAGTTCCTGATATAGTGTATACCCAGTTGAGAAGCAGCTTGAATGAAATGGAACTGAACATTAGAGAGATTCAGTTTTGAAAGGGATCTGTGCTCAATGAAAAAACTTCTCATTATTATAATTTAAATTATCTGCTATTGATTCAGGAACAAGCAAATTTCTGTTATGGCGAATTACTGCTGCAAAACTAAGGGTAGAGCCTTACATAATAATGCATACACGCACGTATCATACCATACTGCACATCCACAAATGGATGCTTTGGCAGTCTGCATAATATTCTGAGCACATGCTTTTCATTTGACCCTGGAACATTGTTTTGTGGGTAAAAAATACATACTTGTAATTCTGCCCCTCCCTGCCCCCTTTTCCTTTATCTATGGTCATTAAAAATACAACATATGCAAAAAGTACAATAACACGGCTGAATAGAGTAGGATTTCAGCTATGTACTGTCATCTTTCCATGCAGTCAGCACTATTCAGTTTGCTTTTTTGCCAACAATTAACAAGAGGCTGTGTGCTACTCTCTTAAAGAACTCAATCAGCTCAGGTTAACCACTGTCTTATAGCTTTGACGACAGTGCCCGAGTTTGGATAATGCTGTCACATGGCTCATCTTTTGTAGGCCAAAAGAGGTGGAAGTCTGGAGTTGCTGAATCAGGACAGCATGTTGGATATGATAGGACAACCAGCCAAACCTGGCTGTAAGTTGCACAGTTGTGAAGCTGCTGAGGAGTCTGTTGCTACTGTGTTGCAAGTGGAAGTTTCCCTTTTCTCTGGTCTGCCTCGGCATTGTCATCGTAAAGCATTCTTAACTGACAATTGCTTTAGGCTCCAAGACATAACTGTACTCTGTCTATTCGAGAAGAATGTGCACATCACTTCTCGTGCATATGGCTGTGTCTTTTACTACTGCTTTGTAGGAGAATTCACATGTCCCCACTTTGTGGATTTTCTTTAGGATTCGAGGCCATAGTGGTGACACCACATCTCACCTGTGATGGCACTGTTTTTCAGAAAATTGTCCAATCTGGTATTGGTTGAGGAGGTCCCAGGAAATTTCAGATTGCAGATGTTTTTTTTTTTTTTTTTTTTTTTTTTTTTTTTTGTAGAGTTGTGTCAGCATCTGCAGGACCTATCTGGTACACTCTTTCCAATAACCAAGGTTGTTAAACATCTTCTCCGAGACATTACACCCAAAATTTAGTGGTGCACATAGTTCCTTGGCCATAATGTGCCAATCACGAGGGATGTACTTAGAGAGATGCTCTTCATTATGAGGGATGGCAACTCAGCGGGGTAGATCAGGCCATGGCTTGTTGTGCACATTCTTTTCACAAGTGCCAAAACACAGTGCCAACCAGCTCACAACACTCACATCTATTGTATTGTTTCTATATGCCTTCAGCAAGTGTCAATGGACATCAGTTGATGTGATTTTCCATATTTTGTGCACTATAAGATGCTACAGACTGTAAGATGCACCTTAAATTTTTAGCAGTTTTTTTAAATAACATTTTTATTATTAGAGTCCATTCTAAGATTAAAAAGTTCTTAGTTTATAAAACCAAACTAACCTTTAAAATCCCTGAAAATTGAAATCTGAACCTTCTTCTTCTTCTTCTTCTTCCTCCTCCTCCTCCTCCTCCTCCTCCTCTTCATCTGTAAGATGGTCTTAACTACTCTAGATCACTGACACACTTGTTTGATTGTAGGTCATTTTAAAGCTCCCTTCGGACTGAATTTTTGTGAGTTTCATCTAGCATCCATTTGTTCCATTCCTTTCCAATGTACACTTTAACCCTTTCAGTCACGAATTATTTTTTTCCTTAGGGAAAAAGAATTGTGACTTTGCTATCCAGTTCTTCGAGTTAAACTTATGATTTTTCAGATGTATAAAATATTCCGAGGTTCCCCCTCCAAGGTGGAATACGTGTCCCCATATGAGGACATCGTGTTCAAGTAGGTGTAGTATAAGTTGAAAAGTCGAAGTATTTTATTTGATTTTATTTCACCAGCATACATAAATCAGCCAAAGTTTACTTAATGATTATATACACAAACTATCATTTTACACTTGTGGAGAATGATAATTGAAGAATCATTTTTTTTTCCATACAGAAGTAAGTGAATGTTACATTTTACATAATACAATTTGATTTTGCCTTTGCAAACCAGTTTCTTGCACCTGTCAAATGCTTTTTTGTCACTGACCACTGGAAGATGCCCAACATTGTCCAAACAAACTTCACCTTCTGGCCGAACTTCCACATTGGCTCGTTTTGAAGTACTTGGACTCTCATTAGTGGGATGCCCTCTTTTCCTGGCAGCTGGCTTATCTATTTTTGTTAGTACTTTGACCACACACGACCTAAAGTGAAGCAAATCAAGGGTCTTATTTTTAGAAGCACCTTATTTTGATGCATTTTTCTTGTACTCAATCCATGCATTTACACATGAAATATCGATTGCATGAGCAAACATGTGTCCACTTCATGTTGCAAAACTGGCTATAAATCATTGAAAATGGCTGTAGAAAATCATGTTCAGTTTCAAAAGCAGCTAACTGCATGTTGTCTTTGGGTGCAAAGCCTGTTAAATGCCCAATAGGTGTGGCTGTCACCCTGCCATGTCCAGATACAAAGCATGTGAATAGAGATCAGGTTTACCAATCTGGCCATTCAAAGCTACTTTTCAAACTGTTATGATCAGAATGGATATTTTTCTTATTTGGCCTTAAGCTGGCTACTTCTTCTTCTTCTTCTTCGTCTGCTTTTACGGCCTCATTGGACCACTTCAGTCAATCATTTCTGGTCCTCTTCTTTGGTATTTTCCCCTTCCGAGTGGCCCAGTATCTCTTCATTCGTTCCGATGCTTTTCGTCGTTCCTCATCTGTAAATACCCTTTTCATTGTATGTCGTTTGTCAATTTTTGGTTTAAATCTTATTTCTGTGTCCCTCAACTTCTTTAAATTTGGCGTTTTGTTCTGCAAATCATCCAGGGTTATTTCCAGTTCTTCCATATCCTCTCTTATTTCCTTAAGCCATCCTCCTTGTTGTTTCAACTTCCAGAGTTTCTCAATAATTTTCCTTGATAATCTGGTTTCTGGTGTCCTCAGAATGTGACCACAAAAAGAGATCCTTTTCTTTCGTATAGTATCAGTGATGGGCTCCAGTTCTCTGTATACCACTTCATTTGGAACTATCCGCCATTGCCCAGCTTTTTGATATTTCTTATTTATGCATGTTATAGCAATTCTTCTCTCTACTTTTAAAATTTTGTCAATTCTGTTTTTCTGGGTGACTTTAAAAAGAGTTTCACTTCCGTATGTAACCTCTGGTTGAACCACCATCTTGTAATGTTTTGATTTTGTTTTAATTGATAGACATTTTTTATTGTACGTAGACCACGTTAGTTTTTGAGCTTTTATCATTTTATTAGTTCTTGCTCGCCATGCAGGTTTCTCGTCCAATTTATGTGTTATAATTTCACCCAGGTATTTAAATTGTTTCACTATTTTAATTTCCCTATTATTCACTGTGATGTGATCTATTACAAGTGGATCCGTTACCATTATTTCAGTCTTTTCAAATGATATTTGGAGTCCTAATTTTTGTGCTATATTTTGTAAGCTTGTTATTTGTTTCGTGGCTTCCTGAATATTATTAGCTAGTAATGCTAGGTCATCAGCAAATCCCAAGCAATTTAGGTTTATTTTATCTTTCTTAGTCCCAATTTTAATATTCATAGAATTTTCCTTGTACCATTCTCTCATTACATATTCAAGAGCACAATTGAATAGCAATGGTGATAAACAATCTCCCTGTCTCAACCCTGTTTTAATCGTAAATGGTTCAGATATTTCTCCTCTAAATTTTACTTTGGATTTGGTGTTTGTTAAGGTTAACTGTATCATTTTTATTAATTTAGGATGAAGTCCAAAATTCCTTAATATTTTCATCATTGAAGATCTATGGATGCAATCATACGCCTTTTTGAAATCTACAAAGGTTATGACTAGTTGTTTTTGCCTTCTTTTGTAGACATCCATAACTAACTTCAGGGTGATTATCTGTTCTGGGCAGCTTCTCCAGGATCTAAATCCTCCTTGATATTCTCCCAGTTCCAGTTCTAGTTGATCTTTACAGCGGTTGTATAGTATTCTTGACATGATCTTATACGTGCAGTCCAAAAGGGAAATTCCTCTATAGTTGTCTGGATTTGATTTTTCTCCTTTCTTATGTAATCGATGTATTATAGCAGTAGTCCAATTTTCTGGTAATTTCTCTTCATTCCAGATTTTTACTATGCATTTGTGTAATGCTATCTTTACTGGTTCTGCTGCATATTTCCAAAGTTCAGCAAACGTTTGATCTTCTCCACTTGCTTTGTAGTTTTTGAGTTCTTTCAAAGCTCTGTAGACCTCATTAATTGTAGGTGGATTTATATTTTCTGCTGGTGTTTTAATTGGGGTTTCTGTGTTTATCTGAAGAAGTTCTGGGGGATCTTCACAATTTAGTAACTTGTTAAATGTTTCTGCTAGAATTTCTGTATTTTTACTATTGCTATGGGCTACACTGTAACAAATTCTTCTTTTTCTTCGCAGATGGATCACTTAGGACCATGCGTAATCAACATTTGTTGGCCTTCCTTTTCGCCCAGTATTCCTTCATAAACAATGAATGGGCTAGCTTTCATTGTGTAGACCACGTATGACAGTTAGTTTTTCTCTTTTCTTCCTCAAAACCCTGTGTGTTTGTGATTTCATTTCTATCATGTAGATTTGGAGACCCTAATTCTCTCAGGTCTTTTTCCATCTGTTTGTAGCAGTTAGGTCTTGTAGTTTTGTTCTTTAAAAATGTATGGATTTTGTGTGTTAACCTGTTTGAGTCCACTCTTTCTAAATGCCCCATAAATTGGATTCTTCTCATGCGCATTGTGTCTGTTATTTTGGAGATATTTTTATATATTTCTGCATTGGGTTTTGGATAATGCACACCATCTTTAGTTCTTGGTCCTAGGATATTCCTCATTGTTTTACATTTCTTTCACTTCTAATTCCTCTTTTAGTGTTCTGTGTTGAAGGTTTAGTGTCTCAGATGTGTAGAGAGCTTCGGGTTTAATTACTGTTGCGTAGTGTCGTATTTTGCGGTTCCATGAGAGACTCTTTTTGTTGTAAATGTATTTTGTTAACTGAAACGCCATCTACATTTTCTGGACTCTTGAGCTGACAGATTTCTTTCCATTACAATTTTCTGCAATCCATTCACCTAAATATTGAAATTCTTTTACTCGAGAGATGTAGTCCATTTTCTGGACTCTTGAGCTGACAGATTTCTTTCCATTACAATTTTCTGCAATCCATTCGCTTAAATATTGAAATTCTTTTACTCGAGAGATGTAGTTATTACCAACTTTGAGATCAGAAGGTGCATCTTTGATGTCAGCCATAAATTTTGTTTTTTCAAATGAAATTTGTAATCCTATTTTTGCTGCCTGCTCTTGTAATAATTGTAGCTGTTTCTGTGCATAGGTAATGTCTTGTGCGATCAGCGCCATGTCATCAGCAAATGCTAAACATTCTAATTCCATGTCCTTACATCTTGGTCCCAGTCTGTGTGCTGGTGCACCTGCTTTTCTCCATTCTCTAACAACTTTCTCAAGAGCACAATTGAAGAGCACTGGGGACAGTACATCCCCTTGTTGTACTCCTGTGTCTTTATCAAATTCTGTGCTCAATTCTCCCATAAATTTTACTTTGGATTTGGTCTCCGTGAGTGTTTCTTTTATTATGTTTGTTATACAACAATAACATTCTTGCTGCCAATGCATTGTTGCTTGGACAGGATGAGTGTTTCGTGATAATCTCAGTCACTTATCTAGCAGTTAGCCGAGTTTGTGTCTAGGCTACTCTGCTTACAATATACCGTATGACACAAAACGTCTAACATTACCTCCATCTGTGTCCTCTTGTTCAAAAGTATCACCAGGGTCATCAGATAGAGCATCAATTTCAGATGAATTGAGGAGCTCTATAACTTCTTCTGTAAGTGGCCTTCATCTATCTTGGACACGAGGCATTGTAAAATCACTGTAAGATGACTAAAGAGACAGCAAAATAATGTCTTGAATTTCTATGCTGTTACAACCTTTCAGTCACAATGTCCTCATTTGGAGACATGTATAAAGTAATAAATATGACATTTACCTTTCGTTCTAAAAGACACCTTTAGTTTTCACCTTCAAGAATGGAAATAATTTTTTTTTTACCTAGACTCGGAAGGTATTAACTGGTTGATGGGAGGTACAAAGATTACTGGCAAGCAACCATGTGACAGGTACAAAGATTCCTGGCAAGCAACCATGTGACTGTACACATTCAGTTTTGTTTTGTGGTAACACAGATTGGCAGGAGATGTTGAGACTGTTCTCAAATAAACTCCCTGACAACATGAAGACAACCAATACAAATGGTTTAATTTAACGAATTTCGATATACTAAGCATTTATTTAGCATGTCTTTATATGAGGACGCCATGACTGAAGGGGGTAAATGGTTTATTTATCAAGATATCAAGAGCTTCCAGTTGTGAACTACATCCTTCCAGAACAACAGCAAGCTCTTTATTTATGTGCCTCAATTTCACTTTCACAGAATTTTTAAAGGACTACTAAACTGGTCTAGCACAAGAAAAGGACTTTTCTTCAATAAACAACCTTTCTTTCTGTCTCACACTTTGTTAATCCATAATTCTATACAAGCCTTATCCATCCAACCCTTTTCATGTACATGAACATCATAACATGGTGGTATTCCAGAAGGTTTTGGCATTGTTTTGCACTTGAAAAAATGAACATTGGATTAAGTTTAGTACCATCAGCACACCTTGAAAGGACAACAGTGTAATGCATTTTGTCCTGTCCACTTGTTTTTATAGTTTTAGCACCTTTCATGGCAAGACTTCCATTGCTCTGCACACCAAATGTCAGAGGAGTTCTGTTCATATTTTCTGTTTGGCTTAGTTCCACTCTGGTTTTCTTTTGATGCTGAATAATAAAGCAATGGAAAGATAATACTTTTCCTTCATAGCCTTGCGATATTTTCTGTGATATTTTGGTTTTGGTTTGCATGCAAAATCCATGACACTTCATAAACCTGTAGCACCAAACTACTCCACTCTTAAAGTCTTTTAAGTTCTATGGTAGCACTAACTTACAAGTGTTTATTTGAATCTTTTTTGAATTAATTGCAGGGCCATTTTGAAGGTGTCCTTGAGTCCAATTTGGTAAGTCATGTTCCACTTTTGGAAATTTTGCATTCAGTCCTCTATTTGCACATTTGGTCTTCCTCATTTTTTTTCAGTTCTTATATACTAGCCCACGAGTCACGAATGATTTTTTTTTTCTGTTGGTGGAGGGCCAAAATGCCACTCAGCTGCTCTGTTTCCATGTTCTTCTGCATATACTGGTACTTTCAGTTTATAGCCTGCATCATATGCAGATCATTGATGCAGCGCATGGTCTACAGGGCCTGTGATTGCTGAGAAGAGAGAGAGAGAGAGAGATCATATGAACACCTTTTATTTTTTTCTATTATGAAACAAGCTACTAAAAAAATATTTTACTGTTAACAATAACACAAATCACTTTCAGTTCAAGTTCACTGGCACCATAGGCTGCAATGACACATCATAGGTTAGATAATGTTCTCAGTATGTGGTGGCATGGTGGGAGAGAGAGAGTGTTAGCAAGCTTGTGAATCCCCACAACTCAAGTTTGTTGCATTGGTGCACTGCTACTCCAAGTTGAAACCAACGTTTCCAGGTATAGGTTTTCTGCAGCATCAAGTATGTGGACATTTTTAAAACTGATGGGAATTTTAAATCAAACACTGAACATTCTTATATTAATTTCAAGTATAAGGCATGCCTGAATTTTGAAGGCAATTTTTTGAAGAAAAAAGTGCAACTTCTAGTCCATAAAATACAGTATTCAGCAGCAATTTAGTGATACATTTATGTTTTACACAGAGCATAATGTCAGATGCCAGTTTGGAATGCTTCCTGCTATTTTGTCACAAGTCAGTGACACTGACAGTACATCAGTGAGAATGTATGTAAACTAGCACTGCACAAACATGATCTTCCTCAGATCCTCAATCAACACAAGAAATATGAGGCATTAGTTATGGAAAGATTGTCATAACTGTCATACTGTCAAACAATGGAAAATCCAGGATGGAATGTAACAATATCTCTCTCTCTCTCTCTCTCTCTCTCTCTCTCTCTCTCTCTCTCTCTAGACACACACACACACACACACACACACACACACAGTCTTTGACAGGCCACACTGCAGGCAGCAGCAGCAGTGCATGATGGGAGAGGCAACTGGGTGGCGTTAAGGAGGAGGCTGGAGTGGGGAGAGGGAGAGATAGCAGGGTAGGGATGGGGGACGGTGAAGTATTGCAGGGGAGCTTGCAAGGACAAAGTGGAGAGTATGCAGGGCTGCTAGGTACAGTCATGAGGTTAGATGGTGGGCAGGGGAGAGGGGGAGGGGTGTTACCAGAAAAGGAGAGAAGTAAAAAGATTGGGTGGAATGGAGGGCTGTGTAGTGCTGGGATGGGAACAGAGAAGGGGCTGTATGGTTGAGGACAATGACTAACAAAGTTTGAGGCGAGGAGGGTTATGAGAACATAGGATATATTGCAGGGAGGGCTCCTACCTGCACAGTTCAGAAAAGCTGGTGCTAGTGGGAAGGATCAATATGGTACAGGCTGTGAAGCACCCACTGAAATGAAGAATATTGTGTCAGGTGGCATACTCAGCAACAGGGTGGCCCAGTTGTTTCATGACCAGTTTGTCAGTGGCCATTAATGCAGACAGACAGCTCGCTGGTTGTCATGCCCACACAGGATGCAACACAGTGGTTGCAGATTAGCTTGTAGATCACGTGACTGATTTCACAGGTAGCCCTGCCTTTGATGTGACTGGACTGGAGTAGGTCTTGGTTAGAAAATGTTTGGGGCAGGTCTTGCATCTAGGTCTATTGCAAAGATATGAGCATGAGGTACGGGTTTGGGAGCAGGGGTTGTGTAGAGATGGGCCAGTATATTGTGTAGGCTAAGTGTAAGGAGGAGTACCACTGTGTGAGAGGTGGGAAGGAAGTGGGCAGGACATAACTCATTTCAGTGCATGGTGAGAGGTAGTTGACAACCTTCCAGAGAATGTAATTCATTTGCTCCAGTCTTGGGTGGTACTGAGTTATGAGGGGAATGCTCCTCTGTGGTTGGACAATGAAACTTTTTGAGATGGTGGGTGACTGGAAAGATAAGGCAAGGGAGATTAGTATCTATACAAGATTGGGAGAATAATTACAGTCTGTGAAGGCCACAGTGAGACCCTCGGTATATTTTGAGAGGGACTGCTTTTCACTGTAGATGTGATGACCATGGGTGGCTAGGCTATATGCTAGGGACTTCTTGGTATGGAATGGGTGGCAGCTGTCAAAGTGGAGGTATTGCTGGTGGTTAGTAGGTTTGATATAAACAGAGGTAGTGAAGTGGTCAACATCTATAAAGGTGGGTTGTTGAGTAGGATGAGGTGAAATACTGGGAGAGAAGCTGTTAAGCTTCTGGAGGAATGTGGATAGGTTGTCCTCACCCTCGATCCAAATAGCAAAGATATGAATCTAAATCAGGTGAGGGGTTTCAGGATTCTGGGTATTCAGGAAGGATTCCTCTAGCTGGCCCATGTGGGTGCCCATAGCTGTACCCTGGATTTGCTTGTAGGTAATGCGTCCAAAGGAGAACTAATTGTGGGTCAGGATATAGTTGGTCAAGGTATCTAGTAAGGAGGTTGTAGGTTCGGAATCCGTCATGTGTTGGGAAAGGTAGTGTTCGATAGTGGTAAGGCCATGGACATTGGGGATGTTATCATAAAGGGAGGTGGCATCGATAGTGATGAGCAGGGCACCATGTGTAAAGGGATAGGAACTCTGAAGAGTTGGTAGAGGAAATGGTTGGTATCTTTTATATAGGAAGGTAGAGTCCAGTGTTGGTCTAAGAGAGCAGAGATTGTCTCAGTAGGACACAGTAACCAGTTACAATGGGGTGGCTTGGGTGCTTCGGTCTGTGGGCTTTAGGAAGCATGTAGAAGGTAGGAATGCAGGGAGTGGTAGGGGTGAGCAGAGAGATGGGCCCTGGGGAGAGGTTCTGGGATGGGCCTAAGGATTTGAGGAGAGACTGGAGATCCTGCTGGATTTCTGGAATGTGGTCACTGTGGCAAGGTTTGTAGGTGGATGTATCTGACAGCTGGTGGAGTACTTCTGCCAGGTAATCTTTGTGGTTCAAAACAACAGTGGTGAAGCCTTTGTCCGCAGCTAGGATTATAAGGTCAGAGTCAGTTCTTAGAGGTGGACTGCACTTCTTTCTGCTGATGTAAGGTCAGTTGGCATGTTGCGACCAATTGCTCCAGTCCAGCCACAAACATCACCTATCCCATTAAAGGCAGGGTTACCTGTGAAACCAGTGATGTGATCTACAAACTAAGCTGCAACCACTGTGCTGCATTCTATGTAGCCATGACAACCAACAAGCTGCCTGTCCACATGAATGGTCACCAACAAACTGTGGCCAAGAAACAACTGGACCACCCTGTTGCTGAGTACACCACAAGACACGACATTCTTCATTTCGATGACTGCTTCACAGTCTGTGCCATACGAATCCTTCCCACAAACCCAGTGTCTCTGAACTGTGCAGGTACCTGAAAGCTTATTTAGGGACTGTGTTTTTGTTGTGTCTATCTGCATTTCAACATCTCTGCTATATGGTGAGTAGCAACTATCCTTTTCATAATAATGTTCTATGTCATGTTGTGTGATCCCTATCACTGTTTACATCCTTCTTCTATTCATTTACTCGTCATTGGATCATTGTCATAACAATTAGGGTAACTCTCAATGTGGTGAAGATCTTTACACCTCTACATGACTGTTGTTCTCTCATGGATAGTCTCTCTGGCCTTGTTCTAATTTCTTTAAAGTGCAAAATTGCTACATTACATCACTAAGACTAACAAATCATACTACTATTGAGTTAGAAATTAATATATTCTTTTCATTTTCACATATATGAAGTGTATCGCATGGCCATCTGCACATTCCATATTTTGAGTAAAAGTTATCTGACAAAAGTTAATTTTTCATATCTGACAGCATATCTATTATTAACACACCAGTTCTTTGTAAGTCTGCACATCTCCAGATAAGATGTCAATGCACAAAATACTCTCTGCCATGTCCAAGCTGGTATTCTATCTTGTGAACTTGCTGTGATCATTGTTCCATTGTGAATATGTGCATCGTCTTTTGATATGTAAAAATAAATTAAAATCAATGCACAATATCTGTACATTTATACTTAACAGATTATTTTTGTACCTGTTTTTATTACATAAACAAATTAAGGTTGTGAGTATCATTCATTGGTAAGATGATGTGTGGATATGAATCATGCTTTTTGGAGTAGGACGTATCCCTCACTTCAGTGAATGAACTCGGTGCAAATATATCCACATGATATGTGTAATATGGAAGGTTCATGCCATTGAGGTTCCTTGAACTTTATCTCCATGTATTTTACACATAACAGAAACACTATGCTAATGATACTTTTGGTAATAATCTTACATTTTTTTACTGATGGTTCTTCTGGCTGAGAATTTAACTCTTCGTTCATCAGGAAGAAGTCCTGGGAATACACATCACTGCTCTGGAGTGGTATGTATCACCACAACAGTCCCAATTTTTCAAACACATCTTTGTTAAGAAGCTGATGTGACTCCCTCATATTTGTCAACTAAAGAATAGCTGCAGATGAAAACTTAACACTCCCTGATTCCTTGCCCATAACTCTTGGGATGTGGATCATGTTCTGTTCCTTACTTTCTAGAACCTGGCCTCATCCAGATTGTTCTACAGTTACCAGGTTTATGGCTCAGTTGGACCTTCACTAACTCCATAATTGTGGAGAAAAATTGGCCGCTGCCACGTTCTGAACTTGCCCTGTAGGCAGTCTGCTTGCCAAAGGGGGTGGGAGAGGGGGATTGTCTCTTTTCAATCTGATAGTATCATCTTCTGCTCATTTAAGCAATGACTGTGTGACAGTTTCCTTATCTTCCACCTTATCAGATTTTTTGCATAAATTTGGCATTGGCTCCCTGATACTAACCCACAGGTGGGATTATTTGATCCATCATTTGCTATGCCCCATTTAATGACCTGACCAATATACTTTTATTTCTCTTTCAATTATTTTTCAGCTGTGGCAACAATGTTCCTTTCAAGGCTGTGATTTTTACCACTCCTATATACTTCCATAATTCCATGAAATTTCTGTCTGAGGTCACTAATTCCAAGTGAACTATCTCTTGAGCAAGGCACTGATGACCTGTCTGTTTACTCACTTAACCTTCATCCAGCAAACACAGGCACACTGGAACAAAAGTGCATGGACAGATACCAGTGGAAATAATGTATATATATTTACTCTCTTGTCAACAAGAAGCCTCATTGTTCAACCAGTCTTCTATGAATCAACATTGTACTTGGGAGACAGTGCCACATTTATTGTGATGAAATGCATTAGGTAAAGAAAACTTAGACAACTATGGGTAAATCGGTGTCAAAATGACAGAGCTATTACACTGCAAGAAATATATGCTATTGGCAATGTGCTGTTAGCAAATTCAGAAGAATGTCTTGCCAAGACTTTGATTTTCTGCTTTGTAAACTTAGAACTTGTGTATCTATACAAGATACAGTTATTGTAAAGCAATTACTGCAGCAATAAAGCTGGCAATAACGCTTTGTTATCTGGAAACTGACATCTTTTAGAGCAGTTTCAGCTGTTTATTTCACATTTGGAACCAAAGCATTGTAGTCATTACTCCAGAAACTGTGAAATACATGACATCTTCTTATCGACTGTGTGAAAGATACTTGGCTTTTGTTACATTATTTTTTTATATTTTTTTATAGGCTTTTACACAAATTCATTCAAAAAAAGATTGTGGATTAACATTTTTGTATTCAATAAATTAAGGAGTGCCCTGCATACTATTATGGAGGTCATGTTTTTCCATGTTTATATTTGCATTCTCAATGTCCTTAATGCCAGTTCCTACTAGTTTCTTGAGATTTCATTTTTTGCCATTCAGGGGAAGCTACACTTGTGTAATCCTTCTTAACTGTGCAGATGTCAAACTGTTCAATTTTTGTGCTATTAAGTAACTAAAGCATGAATGATCATCCACATTCTTCTTTTTGGCACATGTACTTCTCTTAATTTGCTGACTACTAATTCCTGTTATCTTTTAAACACTGCAAGATATTCTTATGAAGCTTGAGAAGCAATGCACTTATAATACATGCTCTCCATTTTAAACAAATTGTGAATGGGTGCTTGTGCTATTGGAAATAGGGAATTCAATCATCTGATTGAAGAGAAAAAAGATATTGTATGAGGGAGAAAGGGGGAGGGCACGAGCTCATTATTAGCCCTCACAATATTGGGGTTTTCCTTGAGTCCCAAATTGACTTAAGATGTGATAACTTTTTAAAAACAGCACTCCTAGCACTGTTTTTAAATAGTCTTTTGCAATATTTTATACAGGTAGCACACTCATCAACCTTAACATGGCAGGAACTGTGCTAGCTGCTCAGTAGTGTTCTGTGACCAATTTGAAAACTATGTAGCCAGTAAATGACAGCATCCCCATGTTTTTGCAGTGTGGTGATTGCTCATTAAAGTTTGGTGTGGTGGTGGTGGTGATGAAGTAGTTCCATACTCCTTGACAGAGCATAGTTGATGATGCAGGAGACCCGCACCACTGTACTAGGCAAGGTCCTAGTGGAGTTGGTTTGGTGTTGCCTTCCTCCAGCCATAATGAGGATGATTTATGATGATGAAGATGACACAACAACACCCAGTCAGCTCGAGGCAGTTGAAAATCCCTGACCCCGTCGGGAATCGAACCCGGGACCTTGTGCTAAGGAAGGGAGAATGTTACCACGAGACCATGAGCTACAGACAAATTTTGGTGTATAGTTCCATAAATTCAGCTTCTTCTACTAATATTTTGGTTGTATATTGTTCAGACATTTTCCAAGTGAGCTGAAAGACTGGTATCTACTACACTCACTCAGTCCTTATGAACTCAGAGATGGTGCCACTGCACATGGAGCCACAGATACAGAGATGCCAGAGACAATGATCAGCAGCAAAGAAGCACAGTGTGCACAGATTATATCTGTGGTTGTACAGTCGATTTATCACTGTAAGCTTCACCATCATGTCTTTGCAAGTTTATCCTAGAAAGTGCCAGATTCCATGACTTATCCAAGTTGAAACCGCTATTTCTGTTGATTAAATTCATCACCAAGTTGTTTTCAATTGCCTTCTTCACCATATAGTCCTAGAAAGATGATGTGGACGCTAAAATTTTGACATTCTTGTACAACATAGAATGACCAGTACCAATACAGTGTTCTGCTATGCACAATTTGTTTGGCTGTGAGAGACTGGCATACCTGCAGTGTTCTGTATGTCTTTGATGGGCTGCATGAATAATCAGTCCAATGTATGAGAGGGCACATTCGCAGAGAATCTTGTAAACCTGAGCTGAACCCAGTAGTGCTGCTGTCTTTGTTGCAGGCAAGATATCACTTTTATTTTGTGCATATTGTACTTCTTTGCTGTTGATCAATATCTCTGGCACCAGTGTATCATTGGCCACATGTGCAGTGGTCTGTGAGTTTAAAGAGATGGCATGAGTGTTAAAGCATCAGTCACTCAGATCACTCTGAAAATGGCTGAACAATATTCAGATGAAATATTAGAGGAAGAAGCTGAATTTATATGGATGCACATCCAAAATGCTGGTTTTAAAAACATATTTAAGCTCTGTGCAATTGTCATGTCAATAGGATTGTCATTGCCTTTATGGGATAATTTTGGAGCTGTAGGAGCAGATAGCCAATGGCCTTCCTGCAGTGGTACCATTGGTTCCTGTCAGATCACCAAAGTTAAACTCTGTCGAACTTGGGTGACACAGGGATGGGTGCCTATCCAATCTGCCAAGTGCTGTTGGCAAGCACGGTGCACTCAGTCCTTGTGAGGCAAAGTGAGGAGCTAATTCACTGAGAAGTAGCGGCTCCAGTCACGAAAACTGACTACGGCTGAGAGAGTGGTGTGCTGACCCCATGCCCCACCATACCCACACCCAGCGATGCCTATAGCCTGAGGGTGACATGGCGGTTTTTCACTGACATTGGGCCTTCCAAGGCCTATTTGGATGGAGTTACAGGAGCATATGAGCCATGACAAAGGTAAGAATTGTGTCTTCTCCTCAAATTTCATCAGTGCCCGGAAAGTGTTTTTGTAGATACCCCAACAAAGAGAGTGATTCTACATATTTAGCCTCATGACCAGGAAAAGAAAATAGTTTTCTGTCACTGAGTCACACTAAAATACAGTGAAATAAAGAAACTGACATAACAGATGAAGGTTTTCAACACACAATGGAGAAAAATGGATCAATTCCTTGTGCCAGATAGTTATAAGAATGAATTGATTGTATGGCATTTTTGGCCAGAAGATCTCCATCTGTGGATGATTGGCCACCTAGTGTATCTTTTTATTTGGTGCCACTTTGGCAACTTGTACACTCATGATGATTATGATTATGATTATGATGGTAGTAACTCAGCACCAAGTCCCCAAGTGGATAAAAGTAGGACTCTTGCATGGAAGCCATGCTGATAACTCATATTTGGAGACAGACACCAGAGTAAGTTCATGCATCCAACGATAAGATCCTTACGTCATGATGGGAGTAGGTTAGTACCAGGTCCCCAGAGGAACAGACAAAAGGTCAACATCTCCCTCTGAGAGTATTCCTGATATAAGTGACACCAACTGATCCAGTCATCAATATTGCACCTTTCCTGAGCAATGACCTGTGGAAATTGTATTCCCTTATTTACCAAAATGTTTTGGTAAATTTGACAAAGCCATTGGGGATCTGCACACTAGCAGACCAAGTGACATTTCACTTGGAACAGATTCAAGTACTTACAGAGATGTAGACTGGCTTCTATCCTGAATTCTCTAGAGACCCAGTATGTGTCTCAATTCACAGCCATATAAAAGTATGATCATAAAAATTTTGTTTTTTAGTTAAATTTTTAAACAATCCTATGTGTTGATCACAACTGCATCCTAATTTATACTGATCAGTGTTGTAATGAAAGTGGTATGACTATATTATGTTCTATGTACCAACTGTAATTTCCAGTGCAAATTGTTTTATCATCCATTTTGCAATATCCTTTTTTAATTGCCATAAATTTTGTACAAGTTTCTTATACAAAAATTGTCTTGATTATTTTGATGAATCTACATGTCAGAGAGGTATGTAAGCACAGAGGAATTTAATAATATTTGACCGGTGTATTATTATCTTGGTATTTAACAATCTGTGGGCTACCAGGGGATAAAGTCAGTTAATTGCTGTGGAGTAGTTGGTTAAAATAAGTTGTGTATGGACACATGTTGTCAAAATTGCCCATTATGTCTTAATAAGAATGCTAAAATGTCCCTTTTTATAATTGTGAACCACAGAAAAAAAGTGTTGTTTAAAATTTGTGAAATAATTTCAAGAGTATATCAACAAACAGAAAACCTAAAGGTGTTCATTGTTCATTGTTTCAATTAGAATTGATACAAGATGATCAAACCCATTAACTCCTGCAAATCCAAATATTGTGACAATATTCTACAGGAAAGTAAGAAAGAAGAACCCTAGATGTGAACCACGAGAAACTATGAAGAGTTTTACCAGCTACATACCAATTATTTTGATCTGTCAACATTTTTGAACTTTCCAACGTGTTAGCTCAGTGTGCTGCTATGAATGATAAAGCACATGTCCTGAAAATCAGCAGACCCAGAATTTAAATAATTAATTCTAATCAGTAACTGCAGGGTATGAGGTCAGAGTGTGAACTGAGAGACACTGTTAGCTTATCTGTTGTTTATTAATTTAGTAAGCAGGTTCAGTTTCCCAGGAACATAAATTAAATGACCAATTTTGGATATCTGGCATCTATTTTAAACTTTCCTACAAGGCAAAATCTAAGGTTGCTGACGTACAAGAAGACTACTTATATAATCCAACTGACTGAAATCTTACAATTAACAGCGAAAGCATCACTTCATTAAAGCTTTGGCTACCTATGTTCTGTGATGGTATGTACCTTGTTTGCACTAGTAGGGCTTTAAAATTACACATTACTAAGGTAACCATCTGTCCCTTTTTTTCCTTTCCACCTGGACAGTAACAATTTTTGCTTTTTTTCTGGTGCTCTCGCATTTCATCTGTCAACATTTTTGAACTTTCCAACGTGTTAGTTCAGTGTGCTGCTATGAATGATAAAGCACATGTCCTGAAAATCAGCAGACCCAGAATTTAAATAATTAATTCTAATCAGTAATTGCAGGGTATGAGGTCAGAGTGTGAACTGGGAGACACTGTTAGCTTATCTGCTATGAATGACTAGCACTCCGCCTTCCATTTCTCCATTGTTCCCGTGTTTTTTGGGCACCAGAGGAAGACAGCAAGTATTGAAAAAGCATCATATGATAGCTGCTTACTTTAGCCACTACATGGTGGCCCCATTTTAGTTGAAGCATTGTTTGTTTAGTTGTTTGCCTGTTTGTTATATAGCTAACTGTTCTGAATGGTGTGTAATGTATGTTTTATGCTTTGTACTATGATTCAGAGAGTGAAAAATTACCAGCAAAGCAAACAGAGTAAATGAAAGCCAAACAAGAAAAGAATAGAAGTATTTCAAGGACTCCAGATGCAGCTGAGGCATCAACAACCCAACAATAGAGTAAGAATTAATATCAAATAAGTTACATCAGAGCAATAAACAACATTCACAGATATAGTAGCTGTACTTATATTTTTCTGAAGTATTATTAAGCTGCAGGAGTTAGTGCCACAGTGACACAATGAACTGTTACAAGCTAGTTATTTCAAGGACAGCTCTGAGGCAGATGCCCTGTAGCATGCATTCCACTGGTCCCCAAACCACCACCATTTGTGACTTCAGTGGTGTCAAGTGAGAACTCATTGGAGGGTGGAGTGGACGTCTGTTGTGTTTTCTGATGAAAGTCAGTTCTGTCTCAGTGCCAGTGATAGCTGCGTGTTAGTTAGACAGAGACAAAGTGAATGTCCGCAAGCAACCAGTCTGCGATGTAGATACCCTGGACCTACACCTGGAGTTGTGGTCTGAGGTGCAATTTCTTCTGACAGCAGGAGCAATCTATTGTTTATTCCATGTACCCTGATGGCAAATTTGTGCATCACTGGTGATTTGACCTGCTGAGCTGCTATTTTTGGAAAGCATTCCAGGGGTTGTCTTCCAACAGGGTAATGCTCATCCACATATTGCTGCTATAACCCTACATGCTACGTAGTGTGTCAACATGTCGGCCTGTCCTTCTCAAACACCACATCTGTCTCCAGTCAAGGCCATATTGGACGTAATCAGACTACAACTTCAGTTTCATCCACAACCAGCATTAACTGTCCCTGACCAACCAAGTGCAACTCCATCCCACAAACTGACATCTGGAACCTGTACAACATAACACAAGCACATTTGCATGCTTCCATTCAATACTCTGGTGGTTACACAGTTATTAGTGTACTAGCATTTCATATTTTCAATGGCTTGTCTCACACTTACCTGTGATTTTGCAATTGTAATCAGTTAAATGTGTTACCTAGAAAAATGAACTCCCAAAATTTCATTACTGTACATTAATTAATTTTTGTCATTGTCATTTTTTCTCTCTGTACGTAATGTAAACTGGCAGAAAATAACAATGAAACCACTACCGCGGCTCCCCCCCATCAGAGGTTAAAGTCCTCTGTCAGGCGCGCGCGGGCGCGTGTGTGTGTGTGTGTGTGTGTGTGTGTGTGTGTGTGTGTGTGTGTGTGTGTGTTTCTTAGCATAAGTTAGTTCAAGTTATATTAAGTAGTATAAGTAGTGTGTAAGCTTATGGATTGATTACCTTGGCAATTTGGACCCATAAGACCTTACAACAAATATCCAATTTTCTGAACTACTGCTTTGTTGAAATCTTTGGTTATCTATTTTCTCTGAGTGTGTGTACCATTTTCCTACTAGTAGGGCTTTAAAATTTTACATTACTGAGGTGAGAATCTGCCCCATTCTTTTGCGAGACAGTCAAGATTTTTGCTTTTTTCTGGTGCTCCCACATCATGGGGGGTCTCCTCAGTTTGATGCTGTGAATGACCAGCAATGTCTCTCTCGTTTCTCCATTGTCCTCATAGTTTTTCTGCCATTGGAGAAAGAGGGCAAGTATTGCAAAGGCATCATCAGATAATTGCTTATTTTAACTGCTACATGGTGCCCCATTTTACATGAAGCATGCTGTTATATAAATAGCTTCTTGGACAGTGTGTAATGCTTATCTTACACTTCATTCTGTCTGATTCAGATAATGAAAGAGTTATCAGCAATGCAAACAGAGAAAATGAAGCACAGAAGGTGGTGGTCACACAAGAAAAGAAGAGAAGATTTTCAGGGGCATCAGATTCCATTGACTCATCAACAAGTCGACAAAAGAGTAAGAATTAACATTAAATAAGTTACATAAGAGCTATAAACAACATTTACAGATACAGTCACTGTAATTATGTTTTGCTGACAATGTATTACACTGCTTGACACTTACTAAGGAGCTACTGCCAATTACTATGGAGTAACTGACAATTATAATGGAACACATCACCAATGACAGTAAAAGGAAATGTTAACTGTGGGATATGGTAACTGTGATGACCTGTGTATGAATGCTCTCTATGCATGTGATAATTCACGTAGTACAGTATTTGACAAAAGTTGCTGTGGGACCAATTAGAGCAACATTGTGTATGGTATGGCAACACATCTGCAAGACAACATTTGAGTGCTTACAATTGTCGACAAGTACTTGGGTGGCTTAAAGCCAGTCAGAGCATCACTATTGTGGCCAAAGTAATGCGTACACCCAACAGTCATCTCATGATGATAGGAAAGGCTGCTGAAGGTATAAATGCTGTGTAAAGGCATACAGGTGGTCATAGTTCGGCCACCACACCACAAGAATATTGATTTGTAGTCCTAAGTGGTGAGAAGGAACATATCTCCCTCCACATTGGTATGTGTTTCTCTGCCAGAACTATTTCATGACCATGAAACCAGGCTGCTTTGCACACTAGGAAGCCTGTTAAATGCATCTCAGTTTGGCTATCCAATTATCAACAAAGAGTTTGTTGGTGTAGGGAGCATGTTGGTTGGGGTCAGCAACAGTTGTCCAGAATGATGTTTTACAATGATTCCACTTCACAGCAGCAAGTGATTCTGGCCACTACGTAGTGTGGAGAGAGGGGAACATGTTACACACCACAAAATGTCCATGAACATCGCTGGTATGGTCTAGGCATTATGGTATGCACAATGGCCAAATATTGCTGCTTATTTATTTATTTATTTATTTACACGTTAAGCTCCATAGGACCAAACAGAGGAGCAAAGCTCCAAGGTCATGGAATGTATCATTACATGAAATTACAATGTAAAAGTAATAAAATGTTGATGAACCCAAAAAGTCAAGCAATATGTTTAACTAAATGCAATCAACAACACAAGATAAGAATCAACTTAATTTTTCAAGGAAGTCCTCGGCAGAATAAAAGGAGTGACCCATGAGGAAACACTTCAGGTTCAATTTGAAAGCATGTCGATTACTGCTAAGACTTTTGAATTCTTGTGGTAGCTTATTGAAAATGGATGCAGCAGTATATTGCACACCTTTCTGCACAGGAGTTAAGGAAGTCAGATCCAAACGCAGGCTGGATTTCTGCTGAGTATTAACTGATTGAAAGCTGCTTATCCTTGGGAATAAGCTGATATTGTTAACAAGAAACATCAGTAAAGAATATATATGAATTGAGAGGCCAATGTCAAAATATGCAGACTAGTGAACAGGGGTCAATAAATGGTTCATGAACTTACACCACTTATTGCCTGAACTGCCAATTTCTGAGCTGAAAATATCCTTTTAGAATGAGAAGAGTTACCCCAAAATAGAATACCATATGACATAAGTGAATGAAAATAAGCTAAGTAGACTAATTTTCATGTTGAATGATCACATACTTTAGATACTGTTTGAATAGTAAAAATGACAGCATGAAGTCTTTGAATAAGATCCTGAACATGGGCATTCCTCAACAGTTTACTATCTATCTGAACACTTACAAATTTGAACGTTCAGTTTCACTAATCATATGCAGATTCTGTGAAATTAAAATGTCAGGTTTTGTTGAATTGTGTGTTAGAAACTGTAAAAACTGAGACTTACTGTGATTTAATGTTAGTTTATTTTCTACAAGCCATGAACTTATGTCATCAACTGCACTATTTGGAACCGAGCCAATGTTGCACACAACATCCTTTACTACCAAGCTAGTGCCATCAGCAGACAGAAATATTTAGAGTTACCTGTAATACTAGAGGGCATATCATTTATATAAATAAAGAACAGGAGTGGCCCCAACACTGATACCTGGGGCAACCCCCACTTGACCGCACCCCACTCAGACCCCACATCATAGCCATTCTCAACACAGCAAAACCTTTTGCTGCCTGTTGCTAAAGTACGAGGTGAACCAATTGTCAGCTACTCCCCATATTCCATAATGGTCCAAATTCTGGATCAATATTTTGTGATCAACACAATCAAATGCCTTAGTTAAAAAAATAGGCCTAGCATTCAAAACCTTTTGTTTTACCCATCCAATACCTCACAGAGAAAAGAGAACATAGCATTTTCAGTTGTTAAAATGACTTCTAAAGCCGAACTGTACATTTGATAGCAAATAGTGTGGTATAAAATGATCAATTATCCTTACATACACAGCCTTTTCAATAACTTTAGCAAACACTGATGTCATAGCAATAGGTCTAAAATTGTCTAAGTACCCCTTTCTCCCATTCTATAAAGTGACTTTACTACTGAGTGCTTTAATCGTTCAGAAAACTGACCACTCCTAAAGGAAAAATTACAAATATGGATAAATACAGGGCTAACATGTGTAGCACAGTACATTAATATTCTGCTAGGCACACCATCATATCCACGAGAGTCCTTAGTCTTCAGTGATTTAATTATTGACTCAATCTTCCCCTTGTCTGTATCACAGAGGAGTATTTCAGACATCAATCTCAGAAAGGCATTTGCCAAGAGAGTTATATGATTCCCTGTAGAAACTAAATTTTTATTTTATTTCATTATTTTCATCATGGCAGTGACAACAGCAACCATTACAAAATTGTCTTGAATGGAAAACAGCCCACAGTTGCATTAATTATGTTTTTTTTAAACCTTGACCATGGTTTCTGCTATAATAATATAGTCTTCTCCAGAAGTCACACACACTAATAAATGAAAAATGTCTTAGCCCAGCAGCTGCGTCAAGACCAATAAATAACTTCAGCAGAGATAAGCCTGTTTCGAACATGAGTAAAATTACATATGGCACCATATGTCCTCTGCCACTACCTCTGTTATAATGGGTGGCGGAAGACATATGGTCCCCAAATTTGCCAGCTTATAAAAAGACGGAAACAGGAGTTTTGGGAGAGGACCATGTCGACCATTGGGTGCCATATGTCACCTTCCCATGTCTGCACAAAGATCAGACATATTTTTGGGTACCAGACCCCAACAGGTGACCCTGGCTTTAACATCAGTGGCGTGTTATTTACTAACGCAAACATGATTGCTGAACATTTTACTGAGCACTATGATTGAGCCTCTGCATTGGAGAATTACCCTTCAGCCTTTCGCACCCTCAAATGGCGGATGGACGGGAAACTCCTCTCGTTCAGTGAACATCACATTGAACCCTATAATGCTCCATTTACTGAGTGGGAGATCCTCAGTGCCCTTGCACATTGCCCTGACACAGCTCTTGTGTCAGATTGCATCTGCAGTCAGTGATTAAACATCTCTCGTTGGACTACAAGCAGCATCTCCTCATCATCTTCAACCAGATCTGGTGCAATGGTGTCCTTCCATAACAATGGTGGGAGAGCACCATCATTCAAGTGCTCAAACCCGGTAACAAACCACATGATGTGGACAGCTGTCAGCCCATCAGCCTCACCGATGTTCTTTGCAAGCTGTTATAACATATGGTAAGTTACTCCCGATTTTTATCCAAAACTTCATGTTGCTCCGTACTTTCCGTGTCCAAGTCAGTGCGTCCCATAGTTCTCCTCGAATTCAGGAGAATGACATTCTGCAGGGTTCCATACTGAGTGTATCTCTCTTTTTAGTGACCATCAATGGCCTAGCAGCAGCTGTAGGGCCATTGGTCTCCCCTTCTCTGTATGTGCAGGACTTCTGCATTTGATATTGCTCTTCCAGTACTGGTGTTGCTGAGTGGCACCTACAGGGAGTCATCCAAAAGGCTCAGTCATGGGCTCTAGCCCACGGCTTCCAGTTTTCAGCTGCGAAGTCATGTGTCGTGCACTACTATCTGCATTGTGCCGTTCATCCGGAACCAGAACTTTACCTTAATGATGATTCACTCATGATAGTGGAGACATATTGATTCTTGGGAATGGTTTTTGATGTTCAATTGACTTGGGTTGCTCATTTTTGTCAGCTTAAGAGGAACTGCTGGCAGCACCTCAATGCCCTCCACTGCCTGAGCAGCAACATCTGGGGTGCAGATAGCTCTACGCTGCTGCAGCTCTACGGAGCCCTTGTAAAATCCTGCATTGACAATGGGAATCTGGTATATGGTTCGGAAGCATCCTCAGTGTTGTGGTTACTAGATCCAGTGCACCACTGCGGAGTTCACCTAGAATTCAGGACGAGTCTGGTGACAAGTGAACTGGTAGAGGCCAGAGTCCCTCTGTTACAGGTCAGGTGTGCACAACTGCTTGCCAGTTACATTACCCTCATTCGTAGCTCTCCTGAACATCCAAATTACTGTCTCCTTTAACTAACCATGGCGATTTGTCTCCTGCATCAGCGGCCACGGTCATGGCTTCTGATTGCAGTTCGTGTCCAATCCTAGGCCGAAGCCTCGTCTGGACCTTTCACATGGACCTAAGGACTCTAACTCTTGGATGTCACTTCCTCTCGATTCTTGACATGTCCCAGGGCTCTGAAGTGGCTTACACTGACAGCTCAATGGCTGATGGTCATGTTTGCTTTGCCTATGTTCACAGAGGGCATGTTGCACAGTACTCCTTACCAGATGGCTGCAGTGTTTTCACTGCAGAGCTGGCGGTCATATCTCGCGCTCTTGATAACATCCGTTCATGCACTGGTGACTCATTCCATCTCTGTACTGACTCCTTCAGTAGCCTACGAGCTATCAACCACTGCTACCCTTGCCATCCTTTTCTAGCAATGATCCAGGCATCCATCTATGCCCTGTAATGATGCAGCCATTCAACGGTGTTTTCTGGACCCCAGGACACATCGGCATCCCAGGCAATGAACTTGCTGACAGGCTGGCCAGACAGGCTACTCAAAAACTGCTTCTGGAGATCGGAATACCTGTGAACCTTATTATGCTGCAAGGCTTTTCAGCTTTGGGAGACAGAATGGCATAATCTCAGTATGCACAACAAACTGCGTGTCATTAGGGAGACTATGAATGTGTGGAAGTACTCCATGTGCACCTCTCACAGGTACTCTGTAGTTCTCTGCCAGCTCCACATTGGCCACACTTGGGTGACCATGGCTATCTACTGTGCCGTGAAGACCCAACTCAGTGTTGGTGCAGCACCTGGTTGACAGTGGCCCATATTCTCTTGGGCTGTCCTCCTTTGGCTGCCCATCACCATAATCTTCAGTTACCAGACTTGTTACCATTAATTTTAGCAGACAATGCCTTATTGGCTGATTTAGTTTTACGTTTCATACATGAGGGTCGGTTTTATCATTGTATCTAAGTTTTAGCTCATGCCCTTTGCCCCTCTTGTCCGCCACCATATTGCTTTTAGGCTGGAGGTATTAATGAGTTGCAGAGTGGCTGGCTTATCCTTTTTATTCTCATAATCAGCCAGCCATCTTCATCTACTCTCTTGTTTTGCTGTCTTCTACATGTTTCTTGCATCTGTCTGTGGTTTTCTTGTCCTATTTTGTTCATTGCAGTGTTTGTTGCCCTTCTGTCATTCTTGTGGTTTTTTCCTTTCTTGCAGTTTTGTGTTGTTAGTCTCATTTGTTTTTTTTTCTCATGCTTGTGCAATTATTGTAATTGGAACAAGGGGCTGATGACCAAGCAGTTTGACATCCCCCCCTCTGTTTAAACCAACCAACCACCCAAAAATGTGGCTATATGGAGCTCGCACTTTCGTCACTTTCATTTCTGACCGAGCCTTGGCTGTACCATAAATTTGCACAAAATTTGTGATGATGAGTTGGTGTGGTCCCCTTGTTAGTGCACACCATGTGCTAACCAAACAATTTGATTCATCTGTTGTGAGGGCCAAAATAGTTTGTCAAAAATAAAATGTTAACTGGACAGTTAAAAGGTGTGGTGCTACTACATTCACATTTGTCAAATATGCAAGTAAATAAGTCACATGACACTGTAAAATGAAATGTTACTAATTTGCTTATGAAGTCTTGAAATATTCTTCTGCTTCATAATATAACTGAAAGATAGTGCATAAAATTGCATTAATGCTCAGCTTTTATATTATCAGGTAATTCAAAGTAAAGTATTATAAATGGCAATATTACTAACAGCCATAATAGCACAGGAACTCCTTTTTTGGGAAGTACTTTGAACTATTTCTCAAGATTTTAGGTAAACAGTTTCTGAGAGTGTATATACCATGTCAAGAAGCAGCTTGAATGAAATGGTGTGAAGTTATCTAAGGAATTGAAAATTAGAGAGATTCATTTATCATGGAGATCTGTGGTCAGTGGAGAAGTTTATCATTGTTATAAATTAAATGCAATTGTCTCCTGTTGAATCAAGAATAAGAAAGTGTGCTTGTGAAAGTTTATTACTGTAATGTTAAGGGTAAAGCCTTATATAATAGTGTAGCATATCCACATAATCATGCTGCACCTCTGCAAATGGGTACTTTGGCAGTCTGTATAATTTTTTCAACACGCTTTTTCATTTGACTCTGCAACAATGTTTCATGGGCATAAAATAAATATTTGTATTTTTCCCCTCCCCCTTTCCCTTAATTTATTTTCAATGAAAATACAACATATAATGAGAGCACAATAACACAGTTAAATAGAACAGTATTTCAGCTACATTTTCTCATACAACCAGCACTATTCATATGTGCTTTTGCTATCAATGAACAAGAGTGTATGTGCTGCACTGTCAGTAAACTGAAGCAGCTGAGATTAGCCACTGTCTTACAGCTTTAATGAGAGCATTTGAGTTTGGAGAATGCTGGCCACACAGTCCATTTTCAGTAGGCCCAAAAGACTGCAAGTCTGAAGGTGCTAACTCAGGACTGTTTATTGGACATGATAGGACAAGAAGCCAAACTTGGCAATAAGTTCCACAGTGGTGAAACTGCTGAGGGGCCTATTGCTACTGTGTTGCAGGTGGAAGTTTGCCTTTTCTCTGGCCTGGCTACAGTTTCATCTTTAAGAACTCTGGACTGACAGTAGCTTTAGGCTTCAAGACATTAAAAAAGCTTACTCTATCCCAGAAGACAGTACATGTCACTTTTCCTACAGATGGCTGTCTCTTGAACTACTACTATGTTGAAGAATATGCATGTCACCATTCCATGGACTATCTTTATGTTGAAACTTCCTGGCAGATTAAAACTGTGTGCCGGACCGAGACTCGAACTCGGGACCTTAGGTTTCCAGGTCATAATGGTGACATCACATCACAATGGTTGTCATGGTATTTTTCAGAAAATTTCCCAAACTTGTACTGGTCAAGAAGGTCCCAGGAAATTTTTGGTTTGATGATAATTTTTGGTGGTTGTGTGTCAGCATCTGCTGACACACTCCCAAAAACCAAGGATATCTTGTCCAAGGGATTGCTGCCAAATTGTATGTATCGCGGTTCTATAAAATAAATGTATTGTGTACTCCATACCACTGTGTCGTCTATCATTCACTATCATTACGTACCTGAGTTCCACGTGTTCAATGGTTTTCTTGATGTTTCTTTATTTTGGATTTGAGTATTCTCTGTAAACTGAACCACCTTTACCTACATATTTTTCATTCTCAATATTGTCCTCTATACTGGATCAAACACTTCATTTGAAAACCTTATCTACCTCTCTGTTCTGATGCTCCAAATGATTCATTTTATTTTTTAATTATTACATCTGACAATAAGTTCCTCCGTCCAGCATTTCCTCACTGTCCCCAGTTGTTCTGATACAAACTATGGTTCAAAAATGGTCATTTTTGCTAGTTAAACTTCACATGCAAACTCAAATAAAAAACAATTATTTTTTAGTTAGCTTTTACATGGCCATCCACTGCTGCTGTTGATCAAGTTGTAACTCAACAGATTCTGGAGTTCAACCAACTGTGCTACTATGTACTTACTACTAACTCGCAACTGATACATGAAGTTGCAGTTCAGAAATGTTTGAATACACCTGTGTTTCATGTTACAAAGATATCCGTACAGCAGTAACATGATCGAAATTATTTCCAGAAAGATAAAAATGTATTTAAACCCTTAGCTTACAATGTTGTGTGAGACACATAGCGTACCGACCTGGCCAAACATCGACTAGACACATCAGAGATGGGGTACATTTACCGTGCTGAACATACGCATGTCGTGTGAGGGATGTCCTCAGTCGGCCACGCCAAATGTAAACAGAACATCTCTGACACACTGCGGAGCTGATCGAGTACACGCAGCATACACTAAGTGTTCTTCGCTGCATTTGGACCTGCCGACATTACAAAAATACTTTCACAATGTTCCCTACATGTAGCAAAAGTGTTCATGAGGAAAGGGAGACATGTGGTGGCAAAGCCAACAATGATTTTGCAGGATAATTTGACAGTGGTAGCAACGTTTTACCTCTTGTACGAAAACGGTGTAAGGGGCTGGTGATTGAAGATGATACTGACAAAGAAGAGCAAACCTACCAGCAACAATCAGTTGTGGATATGGCAAAATGAAGGCAATGAACCCACAATCTGGATGTATATGGAAATTTCTGGAATAAAGGAAGCAGCTTTACAGCAAGTGAGTACAAGCATAAGAGAATTAGACATTTTCTATATAATATGTAATAGTACATTTTGGGAAAACATCGTAACTGAGACAAATAGACATGCACAAGACATAGTCAACATGAACAGAAGAGACAAAAAATAGACCAACAGTGATCTCCTATCAGCTGTCATGAAATAAAAATATACATTGCACTATGTATAATCATGGCTGAAGTAAGGAAACCGCTGATTCAGATGTATTGGTCTAGGAGGGCCTTATAGAAAGACCAATATTTAGGAAGATGATGCTATTCAGGAGATTTCTGTACATAAGTAGATTTCTGTATATAGCGAATAACAGTTGAGCCAACAACACAGATCAGCTGTACAAACTAAGGCCAGTCATAGATATGTTCAATCAAAAATTTAATGCAAGAGAATATTGCCATTGATGAAACATTAATGAAATATAAGGGGCACCTATCCTACAAACAATTTAACCCATCAAAAAGAGTGAGATTTGGTATTAAAATTTATAAATTTTGAGAGTCAAGTTCAAGATACTGCTATGATTTTAAGATATACACGGGTAGTGACAAACGTGATGCTAGTGGTAGTTCCTCTGAAAGTGTATTTCCAGAACTATCACAGTCAGTATTACACAAAGGGCATACTCTATATTTAGTTAACTGGTTTTCTTCACCAAAACTTTTCAAAACTCTACCCACCAATAAAACTAATGTGATTGGAACAGTGCACTCAAACAGAAAAAAAATATGCCCACAGACATTAAAGAAGGGAGAATATACACTCCTGGAAATGGAAAAAAGAACACATTGACACCGGTGTGTCAGACCCACCATACTTGCTCCGGACACTGCGAGAGGGCTGTACAAGCAATGATCACACGCACGGCACAGCGGACACACCAGGAACCGCGGTGTTGGCCGTCGAATGGTGCTAGCTGCGCAGCATTTGTGCACCGCCGCCGTCAGTGTCAGCCAGTTTGCCGTGGCATACGGAGCTCCATCGCAGTCTTTAACACTGGTAGCATGCCGCGACAGCGTGGACATGAACCGTATGTGCAGTTGACGGACTTTGAGCGAGGGCGTATAGTGGGCATGCGGGAGGCCGGGTGGACGTACCGCCGAATTGCTCAACACGTGGGGCGTGAGGTCTCCACAGTACATCGATGTTGTCGCCAGTGGTCGGCGGAAGGTGCACGTGCCCGTCGACCTGGGACCGGACCGCAGCGATGCATGGATGCATGCCAAGACCGTAGGATCCTACGCAGTGCCGTAGGGGACCACACCGCCACTTCCCAGCAAATTACGGACACTGTTGCTCCTGGGGTATCGGCGAGGACCATTCGCAACCGTCTCCATGAAGCTGGGCTACGGTCCCGCACACCGTTAGGCCATCTTCCGCTCACACCCCAACATCGTGCAGCCCGCCTCCAGTGGTGTCGCGACAGGCGTGAATGGAGGGACGAATGGAGACGTGTCGTCTTCAGCGATGAGAGTCGCTTCTGCCTTGGTGCCAATGATGGTCGTATGCGTGTTTGGCGCCGTGCAGGTGAGCGCCACAATCAGGACTGCATATGACCGAGGCACACAGGGCCAACACCCGGCATCATGGTGTGGGGAGCGATCTCCTACACTGGCCGTACACCACTGGTGATCGTCGAGGCGACACTGAATAGTGCACGGTACATCCAAACCGTCATCAAACCCATCATTCTACCATTCCTAGACCGGCAAGGGAACTTGCTGTTCCAACAGGACAATGCACGTCCGCATGTATCCCGTGCCACCCAACGTGCTCTAGAAGGTGTAAGTCAACTACCCTGGCCAGCAAGATCTCCGGATCTGTCCCCCATTGAGCATGTTTGGGACTGGATGAAGCGTCGTCTCACGCGGTCTGCACGTCCAGCACAAACGCTGGTCCAACTGAGGCGCCAGGTGGAAATGGCATGGCAAGCCATTCCACAGGACTACATCCAGCATCTCTACGATCGTCTCCATGGGAGAATAGCAGCCTGCATTGCTGCGAAAGGTGGATATACACTGTACTAGTGCCGACATTGTGCATGCTCTGTTGCCTGTGTCTATGTGCCTGTGGTTCTGTCAGTGTGATCATGTGATGTATCTGACCCCAGGAATGTGTCAATAAAGTTTCCCCTTCCTGGGACAATGAATTCACGGTGTTCTTATTTCAATTTCCAGGAGTGTATAATGAGGAGTTGTAATGGAATATTGGCATTAAAATGGAAAGATAAACGAGACATTTACATGCTTTCCACAAAACATTCAACAGCAGTAATGATTGCCGCAGACACACCTCTCCACAATGCGTTGTGGAAACCGAAATGTGTTGTCGAATACAATAGAGGCACGATTGGAATTGATCACCAAGATCAGATGCTCGCTTGCTTCCCTGCGATGAGAAAATGTATGAAAGGATACCGCAATATATTCTTTTACCTATTTGATGTTGCTTTACTTAACAAGTACATTTTGTACTACAAAATACATTGCGGCAAATGACAGAGCTAAGCAGAATATGGGATTCACATTGCAGAATCATTGTTCAAAACTACACCTTTACCAGAATGTCATCAGAAGGGACGATTAGCATCCTGTGATATACTACAAACACTGCACATGCAACATTGGGCACATTTTCCCAAACATACTGATCCAACACCATCAAAAGTAAAGCCAGCAAGAGCTTGTGTAGTGTGCAGAAAGCATAAACAACACAGTGAAACAATGTGGGAATGCCAAAAGTGCATGTTTGCATTACACGTGCCAGATTGTTTTGAACGATATCATACAGTCGAAGACTGTTAAATTCATGTACATGTCATTGTGAAGATGTTGCATTAGAAAATATGTTTGCCAATGTACTAATTTAACACATCCCAGAATGTTTTGAACAAAATATTATACAATCTTAGATCATTGCATTGTTGTGAATATTATTATTAAGGTGTAAGTCATCAATGTATGTTTGCTTATAAAGAGAAATAAAACATCTGTGAATATATCATTGTATTTGAGACAATGAATGTTTCGTTTCCAATGGGCACCAGGCATAGTGCACCGCAGCCTTGGTGTGTGTAAGTGCCGGGTATCATAAGGCGCATCCGTACTCTGCAGCCCCTTTCAGCCCACGCTAACGGAACTTAAATCGTAAGGCAAAGGGTTAACATTTCATTAAGAAAAGCAATGATTATAGGAAATGACAAGTGTTATATTAATGATGTATTATAATGGTGTATATTTTAGCATTTGATGTCTTGTAATCTGCAATACTTGTGGAAACAAGGTGTGCTAAGCAGTTCCATTACATAACTTCCATACCAATTTCAGCTATTTATTTTGTATTTGAAAACAAAGCATTGCAGTGATTTTTCCTCAACCTGTGAAGTAATAGAGGAATGTTCTTAGTGACTATGTGATTGCTATTTGCCTTTCATTATATGATTCACATTTTATGTTAAAATAAATTATTTACACAAATTAAGTAAAAAAGAGATTACACATTAACATTCTCAGATTTGACAAATACAGGAGTACCATAGTACCAAGAAACCACTGCAATGGAGACTGTGTTATGCACATTTGTGTTTGCATACCTGATGTAATTTATTTCAAACTTTAAAAGTTGTTAAAGGTATCATGTTCTAGCAATTTGTTGGGGGTTCTATATGTGCCACCTTTGTCAGTTAGTCCAATGTCAGGCTCCTCAATGCTAAAGCAAAAATGTTCATCCACAGTTTTCATTATTCTCATGCACTTTATGTAAATCTGTAGTCTGCTACATATGTTTCTTTACTCCAACATTTATTATATTATTTACAGTAATATGCACTAAGACTATAGCATTTGTCTTGTATTTAGAGAAGCCCAGAGTGTCAGCTCAGGACATCACTCTCAAATTTATGTTTGAATAATCTTCAGAAGTTGAGTTCCATATGACTTCTTTTTGTCTCTTATTCATCCACAAGTTTCAAGGTAGTTTCTTTTGAGTTAACTGGCATTGTTGCACACAAATCACCTGAAGGCATAACCACAACACAGTATAAAATGAAACACTCATAGGCACTGGGTGATAACAAGTGCCTCTTATCATCTAAACAACAAACACAAAAGGTTATGCACTATCATGCATGCTCTCTATTTTGAAGAAATTGTGCTTGCAAGCTTGTGCATACAAGCTTGTGCTTTTGGAAATTTGGAATGCAATAAAGTGGAACAAAAAAAAGTGTTGTAAAGATACATCTTAATGGAATAGGTAAGTGGCTGTTGGTAATGGGAAAGGAGGCAAAACATGGAGGAGTGGAGAGCACACAAGCTCATTGTCAGACCACATGACCAGGGCTTTTTCTGAGATTCACATTTATTTTAGTTATGATGGCTTTTAAGAAGATAGCACACCTGGGGTTATTTTTAAATAATCTTTTGCAACATTTTAGGCAATGTATTCCAGTGTAAACTGATTAATCTAAGCAAGTGAGGAACTCCATTGGCTGCTCAGTGGGTTTCCCGCAGCAAGTGGAAAATTGTAGAGCCTATAATGGACCATTTGAAAATACGTTTAACTATGGAGTCAGGTGCCAACAAAATTATCTTGCCAGTAAGGTTTGCCTTCCAAATGACTTTACAGTTTATTGTGCAATGCTGAAAACATACCATGACAGAAGCAAGAACTATAATCTGTTCCAATTTTCTTAGTATCTTGTAAGTGATTTTTTAGATACTCACAACAAAGGAAATGATTAAACAGTGGAAATCCAGGATAGAATAATGACAATATTATGAACCTGCAAGTGCTCTACTCTGGTAGAGCACTTACCCACGAAAGGCAAAGGTCCCGAGTTCGAGTCTCTGGTCCAGCACACAGTTTTTATCTGACAGGAAGTTTCATATAAGTGCACACTCTGCTGAAGGGTGAAAATCCCATTCTGGAGTATAAAGCTATATTTAGGAAAGTTGTAGTGGCAGCTAAAAAATGGCAAACATTAAATTCATACGAGAACACAGAAATAAGACAAAAGTAGTTTTGTTAGTTGTTCAGTCTGAATTAGAAGCCAAAGTAAAAAGTCATGAGATTTTGAAAATTAGATGTGAAAATGAAATTATAGTAAACCCTGTTCAGATGTCAAGTTGTTTCAATGAATTCATCCTAAATGAACTAAGATCAGATGTGGATACAACATTCTACCAAGGCATCACAAACTTGGAAAACAGCCAGAACACATCTTTTAAACAATTTGAAAGAATCACCCAAAGGGATGTGGTAAAGGAAATATTGTGTCTAAAAAACACAGAACCTCACATGGGTGGGATGAAATACCCACATCTGTAATAAAGTGTCTGTACGATATTATTTCTCAACCACTGTCAATTACTATAAATCAATCTTTTGAACAGGGATGCTTTCCAAATGTATTGAAATATGCTGAGATCAAACCTCTGTTCAAAAAAGGATCGTCAGAAGATATGGGGAATTACTACCCTCTATCTCTTTTGCTGGTCTTCTCTAAAGTGTTTGAAAAGATTGCAGAAAAACAAATTAATAAATTTCTTGCTGTAAATAATATAAATTTTAAAAACCAGTTTGGATTCCAACAGGGTAAAAGCACTGTGAATGCTACAAATGAGTTTATCCAAAAAATATGCTCCATGCCAGATAAGGGTACAAAGGTCTCAGGAATATTCTGTGATCTAACTAGAGCTTTCGATTCAGTGAACCATGCATTACTCCTCCACAAATTACAGATGTATGAAATCAGGGACACTGCCTTAAAATGGTTTAACTCTTACCTGTCAGATAGGAAACAAAGAGTAATTTTAACATCAAATGGAACCAATTGTTCCTCAGACTGAGAAACAGTTCCCCAAGGACTCACACAAGGTTCAATATTGGGTCCCTATCTGTTTCTTTTTACGTAAGTGTCTACTTGCTATTGATGTTCATTCAGTCTTATTTGCTGATGATACATCAGTTCTAATTGAAAATGAGGTATCTGAAAGTATTCCAGAAAAAGACAAAAATACTTTAGAAAAACTCAAATCTTGGTTCCATCACAACAGACTAAAACTAAATGTAACTAACACTAAAATGATGCAATTTGAAGCTAAATCAGTAGAAAGGACTGAAATAAACATGACTTGCAATGATCAGGATATCACAGAAGCAAACCACATGAAGTTCTTAGGCCTAAATATTGATAAAAATTTAAATTGGAAGGTAGTCCTAGATTACTTAACAAATAAACTGAACAGCTTGGTATTTGCAATGTGTATTTTGTCAGGTGCCACAAACATGGATACCAAAAAGATAGTTTATCACTTCTACTTTGAGTCAGTTATTTGTTATGGCATAATTTTCTGGGGAAATTCAGCAAATGTCACTAGGCTCTTATTATTACAAAAGAGAGAAATTAGAAACATGTGTTGCAAAAAATGGGAATCCTGCCGACCACTGTTAAAAAATTTTAAAATACTATCTATCCCCTCACTTTACATATGAGGTGGTGGTGGTGTTATATAAAAATCAACATACACTAGACACTTTCCATTTGACCACAACTATAGCACTCGCCACAGAGATAATTTCAAACTTCCAACACGTTGTTTAGAACTTTATGCCCAAACGCCAGAGTATATGGAGTTAAAAATTTTCAATAAAATAAAAGTCAGTAATATACTTAAGACAGAGCTTGGTTCACTGAAAAGATTGCTCTTTACTCTTCTGGTGAAAATGTGTTGTTATTCTGTCGAAGAATTCATTCAGGACAGCTACACAGTCTGAACACGGGGATTGTATTACATGTATTATTTTATGTACTTGTGTAACTGTAACTTAGAAATGTAAAACATAATGTAAACTTTTGTATTTGTCTTAAAAAGAGAAAAAAGTTTCTTTTTGTAAACCTTGATGTGTCTCCTGTACATCAAATCAAATGATTTGAAAATTGTATGTAATGAGACAAATAAATCACATATCACATAATAAAGATACATCACGAAACAGTGAAACACACTTGAAGACACACACTTGAAGACACACACTTGCTATCTGTATCCTGTCCAGGCACATCATCCATGGGAAGAGGGCTGCCCACGTCTGCATTGTCCAAATGAAATGTACCATGGCATGGCAGCATCAGGCTCAAGGTGTCTGAGGAGAGGTGACCAAATGGTGGACGAGACCAGTAGCTGGTGCAGCAGCCACACACGTTGAGCAGGCACTGGGTGGACAAGTCTTGAGCAGATATTGTACTGAGAATCCACACAAACTATGAGTGTCACACATGACCTGAAACCATTATCCTCATTGTCAGAGTACAGTGGGGTGTCAAATTATCATACACACTGAATGGACATAACCTTTTGTGTTTGTTGTTTAGATAAGAGGCACTTGTTATCACCCAGTGCCTATGAGTGTTTCATTTACTATGCAGCTTTATTTTACCATTTTTATAAACTTAAACATTGTGTCCCACTAATATATTTCTGTGAACTTACTAAACTATTATAAAGTCTAACAGACAAAATTTTAATGAAAATCATGAAGATAGTGTTCAGTATTTGGTATGTCTTCCTTTGGCAGCAATCAAATCTTTAATTCTCCTTGGCATACTCGTAATGCATTTCTTTGATTGTTCTCCAATCAAGGTATCCTGTGTAATGCTCTGGCAGTTTTTTCAGCAGCCTGATGTTATTTTTCGGCATATCTCCTTTTCCAGTTTTCCTCTCCCCTTTTTGCCAGACAATTTGGTTCATCTTTGAGGAGTTCCCTGACCAGTCCAAAATGAATTCCAGACTCACTCAAATATTTTAGTCACAGATTTTGCCTTGTGGCATGGCACAGCATTGTGCTTAAAGATGTAATTATTGTCAGGAAAACATTCCTTCACCTGGGTAAACTGATGGTGTGTACTGATCTTGATATATCAACCCTTCCACAATATAAAGGCATCAATTTCCTTTGCTATTGATTACATACCAAACCATTACTGGTGGAGGGTGCTTGACTCACTCAACTATGCAGTCTACTGAATTTTTTCGTGGCTACTGCATCTCATAAATTCTGTTTTTGCTTGCAGAACTTTGATACTTGTTTCATTAGAGAAGCAAACCTGAAATGAAATCACACATCACATTTGCAGGTCTATATTATTATGAAAGGAGGAGTAGGATGGTGTTACATTTTATTTACCTTATTCCAATCATCCACAGTCCAGTTTGTGTACCTTTGGCCCATATAATCAATATTGTTTTATCACTGGGCTGTTTCTGTTTCTTAGTAGGACGACAGCATCAGAGGTCCATTTCATGGAACCTTTGCTGCAGATTATGGATAGATACAGGCACTCCAACATCCTGCAAGATGTTCTTTATCACACATACAAGTTCTCACCTCATTTATTTTTCTGCTATATTTTGAGACTTTCATTATTTTTCAGTTTGTTGTTTGTATTTTGGACAGTGGACTGTGAAATGTCTTCCATACGTGAACATCTCAGTGACTACATTGACAGTGTGAAAAAGTGTCAATATTCTACTCTCTTTTCCATGGGGTGAGGTCAATTTCTTTATCCATATCTGAAAACGGTCACAACGAAATCATATTCAGAATTAAGAAATGGATTAAGCAACACATAAGGGTTGAAGCACAGAATACAGTATATAAAAAATTATTTACTGAAAAATTTATTGAGCTTCTCAATATAATATGCTATACTGCACTTCAGTTGTTGCGAGAGCCACAGCTATTAAATGTTGTTGTTGTTGTTGTTGTGGTCTTCAGTCCTAAGACTGGTTTGATGCAGCTCTCCATGCTACTCTATCCTGTGCAAGCTTCTTCATCTCCCAGTACCTACTGCAGCCTACATCCTTCTGAATCTGCTTAGTCTATTCATCTCTTTGTCTCCCTCTGCGATTTTTACCCTCCACGCCGCCCTCCAGTACTAAATTGGTGGTCCCTTGATGCCTCAGAACATGTCCTACCAAGCGATCCCTTCTTCTAGTCAAGTTGTGCCACAAACTTCCTCTTCTCCCCAATTCTATTCAATACCTCCTCATTAGATATGTGATCTACCCATCTAATCTTCAGCATTCTTCTGTAGCACCACATTTTGAAAGCTTCTATTCTCTTCTTGGCTTAACTATTTATCGTCCATGTTTCACTTCCATACATGGCTACACTCCATACAAATAAGTTCAGAAACAACTTCCTGACACATCAATACTCGATGTTAACAAATTTCTCTTCTTCAGAAACGCTTTCCTTGCCATTGCCAGTCTACATTTTATATCCTCTCTACTTTGACCATCATCAGTTATTTTGCTCCCAAAATAGCAAAACTCCTTTACTACTTTAAGTGTCTCATTTCCTAATCTAATTCCCTCAGCATCACCCGACTTAATTCGACTACATTCCATTATCCTTGTTTTGCTTTTGTTGATGTTCACCTTATATCCTCCTTTCAAGACACTGTCCATTCCATTCAACTGCTCTTCCAAGTCCTTTGCTGTCTCTGACAGAATTACAATGTCATCGCCAAACAACAAAGTTTTTATTTCTTCTCCATGGATTTCAATACCTACTCCGAACTTTTCTTTTGTTTCCATTACTGCTTGCTCAATATACAGATTGAATAGCATCAGGGAGAGGCTACAACCCTGTCTCACTCCCTTCCCAACCACTGCTTCCCTTTCATGTCCCTCGACTCTTATAACTGCCATCTGCTTTCTGTACAAATTGTAAATAGCCTTTTGCTCCCTGTATTTTACCCCTGCCACCTTCAGAATTTGAAAAAGAGTATTCCAGTCAACATTGTCAAAAGCTTTCTCTAAGTCTACAAATACTAGAAACATAAGTTTGCCCTTCCTTAATCTAGCTTCTAAGATAAGTCGTAGGGTCAGTATTGCCTCACGTGTTCCAACATTTCTACGGAATCCAAACTGATCTTCCCCCGAGTTCGGCTTCTACCAGTTTTTCCATTCGTCTGTAAAGAATTCGCATTAGTATTTTGCAGCTGTGACTTATTAAACTGATAGTTCGGTAATTTTCACACCTGTCAACACCTGCTTTCTTTGGGATTGGAATTATTATATTCTTCTTGAAGTCTGAGGGTATTTCGCCTGTCTCATATATTTTGCTCACCAGATGGTAGAGTTTTGTCAGGAATGTCTCTCCCAAGGCTATCAGTAGTTCTAATGGAATGTTGTCTACTCCCGGGGCCTTGTTTCGACTTAGGTCTTTCAGTGCTCTGTTGAACTCTTCACGCAGTATTATATGTCCCATTTCACCTTCATCTACATCCTCTTCCATTTCCGTAATATTGTCCACAAGAACATCACCCCTGTATAGACCCTCTATATACTCCTTCCACCTTTCTACTTTCCCTTCTTTGCTTAGAATTGGGTTTCCATCTGAGCTCTTAATATTCATGCAAGTGGTTCTCTTCTCTCCAAAGGTCTCTTTAATTTTCCTGTAGGCAGTATCTATCTTACCCCTCGAGAGATAAGCCTCTACATCCTTACATTTGTCCTCTAGCCATCCCTGCTTAGCCATTTTGCACTTCCTGTCGATCTCATTTTTGAGACGTTTGTATTCCTTTTTGCCTGCATCATTTTGTGCATTTTTATATTTTCTCCTTTCATCAATTAAATTCAGTGTCTCTTCTGTTACCCAAGGATTTTTACTAGCCCTCGTCTTTTTACCTACTTGATCCTCTACTGCCCTCACTATTTCATCCCTCAAAGTTACCCATTCTTCTTCTATTGTAATTCTTTCCCCCATTCCTGCCAATTGTTCCCTTATGCTCTCCCTGAAACTCTGTACAACCTCTGATTCTTTCATTTTATCCAGGTCCCATCTCCTTAAATTCCCACCTTTTTGCATTTTCTTCAGTTTTAATCTACAGTTCATAAGCAATATATTGTGGTCAGAGTCCACATATGCCCCTGGAAATGTCTTACAATTTAAAACCTGGTTCCTAAATCTCTGTCTTACCATTATATAATCTATCTGAAACCTTCTAGTATCTCCAGGGTTCTTCCATGTATACAACCTTCCTTCATGATTCTTGAACCAAGTGTTAGCTATGATTAAGTTATGCTCTGTGCAAAAATTCTACAAGGCGGCTTCCTCTTTCATTTCTTCCCCCCAATCCATATTCACCTACTATGTTTCCTTCTCTCCCTTTTCCTAGTGACGAATTCCAGTCACCCATGACTATTAAATTTTCGCCTCCCTTCACTACGTGAATAATTTCTTTTATCTCGTCATACATTTCATCAATTTCTTCATCATCTGCAGAGCTAGTTGGCATATAAACTTGTACTACTGTAGTAGGTGTGAGCTTCGTGTCTATCTTGGCCACAATAATGCTAGTCAATATCTCAGCAAATATTGTAGTAACAGTCTGAATACACTACTGAATGGACATACATTGTTGTCAAACAAACAATTTAAGTTCATTTAATATTCTACAATGCTGTAGAGACAATACAATTCATGAATCATTGTTTACCTTCTGAACTGCATGTGAACGTATTAATTGGATCCGCACTGTAAATGGAGATGGTGGAAGAACACTGTGACACGAAACCGTTATCCACATTGCCAACCATAGTACCCCCTTGCTAACTGGTGTGCTGTGGAGCTGATTGATATGCCTGTGTTAGAGTAATAAGTGTTTGTTTATTCACTGTGAACTAAGTCAGTACCGTCTTGAAGCTTTAAGGTCCACACACAAGTGCAAGTAATATGTGCTTCAGTAATGATGTACAGCAGAGACCACTATGATGAAACCCACAATCATCGTTGATGGTGATGAGATAAGGAAGTGAGCCTTCCAGAGTGGCTGTAGGACAGCAGCAGCTGTGATCTCAGTGAAGGCCACAGGTCCAGTGCAACAGGACCTGGCAGAGTGGCTGACATATGACCAGCAGCTGCAGTCTTGGCAAGGGTGCTGGACAGCTTGGCTGATGGGTAGCAGCAGTAGCAGGCATTGCGGTCTGATAAGCAGACTCGAGGGCAGCTGGCAGTCAGTTTGGAGCCTGGAGATGAAGTGGCCATCGAGGGTCTGAGCAGTGAGCTAAGTACCCACCAGCAGTGTGGTTTCACACGGACATTTGGCTGTGTGGATGCAAGTAGGTGTCTACAACTGCAGTGCTGTTTAATGTGATCTGCAAACCACATACTGGCTTCATTTGCACCACTGGGCACTGTGGTGTCTGCAGGCACCTTGGCGGTAAACAGCCCAGCAACTGTTCGGCCGATAAACAACTTAAGGGGGCTGTGCCTGACCTACAAAGCATATCCACAAGTGTTGGCCCAGTCCTGAATTTACTACAGTTTGAGTTCTATGACTATGGTATACTGATCAACAAAATCAGGCATTTGATAGTAAAACAATTCCACCATAATGGGATTAAGTTCTACAAGTACCAGACCGATAACTAACTTTTGTAATGAGGCTAGTGAGAGCTGTAGCTATCTGTCTGATGGCAATATACATGGTATGCCTGATATAAAGTTTTTTAGGTATTCCCCTCACCAATATTCCAGACATGTATGGAAGCAACCACTTATGGATACTGTTTCCTCAAATCTACCAAAACAGACAGAGCTATAAGGATCCAACACAAAAGCAGACCTACAGGTATTTACCTTGGATCAGGTTCCATTATTTGTGGAGACAGATTCCATCCTTACTACTTGAAAGGCACTGAATTATTCTAAATTTTCATCCATCTACAATATGAGAAAACAATGTTTAATTTTTTTAAATAAATTTGTCTACAGCCCTATTTTACACTGATGATGTGGACTGGCATACAACACTAGCTTATCTGTTTAGTAATACAGTAAACAGCCTCAGTTTTGCAAAAGTATTATTATATGACCAGTTATGACTGTCAAACACTTATTTTGAAGTTTCTTGCAACAATACAAAATCTGATGTTACTGACATTAATGTGGAATCTCTACAAGGAATCTAGTTACACAATCCAACTGGAAAAAACTTTTATTAGTGATGGTTTCACTACTTTGTCACAAGCTGGCTACCACCACGTTCAGTGATAGCATGTATCTGGTTTGCAGTTGTAGGGCTTTAAAATTACACACAATTTTAAAAGGTTTGCAGTGTACACTGTGTCTAAAATTATAAGTTGGCACATGGAGTTAAAATTGCTCATTAAGCAATAAAAAAAATGGTAATCTTAATAAGAAAACCAGCAATAGTGCTGGCATCCACTTCTTTTGACAGCATTAATATGCAGACACATTCCTTAATGGCTGTAGATTTAAGGTGAAAACCAGCTCTTCCTAGCTAAGTCACTGCACTTTACTAAAGTGTCCATATTTGGTTGGAGATAGAATGTCAGCACATTCCACATGTCCCAACTTGTGGGTTACTTATGTAACATTATTTTTGTGGGTTGAGTCCGTTTGTTGAGCCTGAAGGCCTGTTTATTGTTCTTCACTACAGTCATTCTAAATGATGAAAGAGAAACTATTTATTGGCCGAATAGCAATTCAGGGTTCTTCCTTTTGGCAACAAATATCTCCACTTCCTCAAGTGCATGAATTATTCTACATCTTATGGTATATTGATAATTTTTACTTATGGACCATCTGACAGCAACTGAATAAAACACAATTTTAGTGCCATATGCGTTTCGCCTTTATTTTCTGCAAGGCATCATCAGTGGCCTGGAATATGTACTTATGTTAGCTATTTAATTTACATTTTTGTCACTGTGCTTATAGGTTATAAACAGTTCTGGTGGTTGGTATATTGTCCACCAGAACTGTTTATAACCTATAGGCACAGTGACAAAAATGTAAATTAAATAGCTAACATATGTACATATTACAGGCCACTGATGATGCCTTGCAGAAAATAAAGGCGAAACGCGTATGGCACTAAAATTGTGTTTTATTCAGTTGCTGTCAGACGGTCCATAAGTAAAAATTATGAATATACCATAATATGACACACAACTGAGGAAGACAGGACCAAAAACGTTGAAGTATTCTACATCTCCCTACCATTTGTAGCCTTAAAAACTATTCTGTATGCCTCCACTTTCGTGGTCTAGGATTTTGAGATGAGCATCTTAGTGTAGACTGTTAGACTTAAGTAACCTCCATGTGTCCCCTGTATCATACAAAAAGCTATTCTAGTCTAGCCAACATATATCTTGGAGCATGTCCTACATTTTACAGTATAAACCTCTGTTAAGGTTTGTCATTTCCTTTCCGTACAGCACTGTGTAGCTGACCTGGTGCCTAACTTCTTTGATACAGAAAATGAAATATTTTAATTTCGGTTTCTATGGAGTTTGTCTGACTCATTAAATGTGTTATCTCTCTAAGTTAACAAAAAATACCTCTGTTTTACCAACATCCTTAAGGCAATGTTTTAGGTTTAACAATTGGCCAAGAGCAAGAACAAAAATTTGTAGATATTGGCCCAGCTGATGACAAACCCACCCACAAAAGCTGCAAAAGTATTTTCGTTCTGCTAGGTACCCTATTGTTTTGGACTGGTGCCCAGTAATATGTAGGAATGTCTTGGTGGGAATATTTTTTATTCCATATTTATGATACCTTTCAAAATAATGCCTCAGTATTCTCAGTATGTAACCCTCCTGTCATTTAGTCATTCAGTTCATCATACTACTGATGCTTAATTGGCATATGGTTTCCATGCTGTGCAAAAGCTTTGAGAATCTTAGTTAAGCTGTGAGATCTATGTATACTTTGATGCATTTATCTGGATATGATTTTTAAATGTGCCTTGAATATGGAATAAAAAAATTGCTATCCCATTTGCCACAGCATGCCAATCCACCATGTGTAGATATGTGTGCTTAGCAATGTAATAGCAGTAAAATCATGTCCACCAAAATGTAATTTTTTTTTACTGATGTAAACATCTTTCGTTTATCTATGCAGAAACCTTGAAAAAGCACCAGAAGAGGGTCCAGTACATAATAGTGGAGAGTGAAGATTCAGATGAAATCTGACCAGAAAGTGTCTCCATCTGCAGTGCAGAGAAAGCAGCATAAGAATAAGAAACTTTTATTAGCCATTCAGTATTTTCTTATACAATGGGATTGATCAATAAGTTCAATTACAGTATAAAGATGCCTATATTCTCATAATAATGTGTATATAAAGCATATGAATGTTAGCGTAGTACAATAGCACACATTGGAATTTTATATATTGTTAATTTTACAATAAAAAAAGAAAACATTATACAAATTTATATTAAGCAGGGAGTATTCATAATGATGACATTATATCATTATCATATACATGTTGATAACACTATGTCATTATCCTAAGATATTGATACAAATATAGAGCACTCAAAATAGGTCTATAATGCCTATATGTTAGATATTGTTTTTTCCAAATTTAAGTCCTACTACAGGCAGAGGTACCTTTCTCTATGTTAGAACAGCAAATCTGCCATATTACAACCTTTATATTCATCAACTGAGTAAAATACTTTCCCTTTGAGCCATTGACCTAATGTTGTCTTAAATTTATTTTTAGATACTGTTTGTACAATTTTATGGAGGATATTAAACAGTCTGAGGCCTACATATTTATAACTATTATGTATCTTGGACAATCTAGAGTATGGCAAATCGATTGTGTGGTTTTGTCTTGTATTATGGGTGTGGACAGATGACCTAAGGGGATATTGAGCTATGTTTTCTTTTACGTGTAATAAGCAATAATAGATGTACAAACAATGAACTGTCATGATGTTAAGTTTTTTGAAATATTCCCTGCATGTATCCCTAGGAGATAAACCCACTATACATCACTATACATCTAAGAGCTTTTTTTTTTTCATCTGAAAATTGATAACAAATTGGGAGAATTTCCCCAGAGCAGTAATGCAAAATATGAATGCAGCAGTAAGTTTTGGCTGACATTATTCCTAAGCTTATAAAGTAGGAACATAGCACATGCAAGTTTAGAACAGATGTATGTGATATGTTTATCCCAGCTAAGTTTCTGGTCAATCATCATTCCTAACAGTTTAACAGACTTATTTTCTTTGTTTGGTACCTTCAAGTTAAAGAATAGTTCCTCAGTTTTTGTTTCATTTATGTATAGGGAGTTTGCACTAAACCAATGAACCGATTTTTCAAATATATTTTTTTTTCTCGTACAGATTCAAGAGTCTGTCCTGAATTGATAAAAGTTGTATCGTCCGCATAGAGGACTGTTTTACAGGGTAAATACTGTGTCATATCATTAACATACATTACAAACAGGAAGGGCCCAAGTATGGAGCCCTGTGGCACACCTCTCTTTACTGTTTATGGGTTTGACAGCTGCCCATTTACACTAACAAATTGTACTGTGTTGCTTAAGTAGGATTCTAATAATTTCAGGGTGTCCTCTTCCATGCTGTAGTTTCTTAATTTCATGATCAAAGTACTACGAGATACAGTGTCACATGCTTTACTCAAGTCTAGGAGAGTAGCACGAAAGATTAAATTATTTTCAAAGCCATCATATATATCACTAACAATATTTTCAACCGCTTTAACTGTGGACAGTTTAGACCTGAATCCATACTGTGTTACTTAACAAGTTATCCCTCTCAAAATAGTGATTCATTTGTTGGTGAACACAGACTTTGATTATTTTAGATATTATTAGGATTAATGAGATAGGGTGATAGTTACTCGGATTTGATTTATCTCCTTTCTTAAATAGGGGAATAGTTACTGCTATTTTCAAACAGTCGGGGAAAAATCCCTTGCTGTAATATACGGTTAATGAGAGTGGTTAGAGGGGACAGAAGATCACTTGATATCTTCTTTATGACAAAGTTTGACAGACCATAGAACTCCTCTGCTCTGGAACTACTTAGTTTGCCTATTGCTTTGCTAAGATCGTTTTCAGTAACTGTTGCCCAGCAGAATTTATGAACTATCATTCTTATTTGAACCTAAACGAGTTTTACCATCAAGCATGGCGTTGGGAGCGAGGGGAGGGGGGGGGGGGGGAGACAAATCTTGTTATAAACTGAAGTTAACGAAGGGTGAGTTTAAGATATCTCGGGCTATGGGCATAGCTAGTTGAGTTGTTGGTCTATTTATTTCACTTTTAATTACTTCCCAGGCAGCTTTACAGCTGTTTCTGGATTTAAGAAGAATATAGTTATCATTCACCCTGTGTTTTGCCAAGCTTATTTCAGATCTATAAATTTTTCTTATTCTAATGTACATCTCTTTGTACTCGCTGCTGTTATGAAATCTGTCAAACATAAGAAGCATAATCCTAATACTGTTGAGATATGGTGTAAATCAATTATTTAGTCTCTGGTTAATGAGCTTGGTTATTACTGTCTTTTTACTAATCTGGGACGACACTCATCAAATATTCTTGCAATTTCCTCTATAAATAATTTGCATGTGTTATTCACACACACACATCTTTGTATAAGGTGTCATTCCAGTTAACTGACCTTAATCTATTTCTAAACTCTCTTATGTTGCATTCATTCATAGGTCTAACAGTTTTGTGTCGTCCATCTGGATTGCTGACTGGAACTATAATCCATAGGCCATCATGGTCAGCTAGGCCTAACTTGACTACTCCAACTTCAACATTATTTTCATGGATATTACTTATTATATTGTCTAAGCATGCATTATATCTTGTAGGCTTATCACTGAGACAATAGCAATCAAAAGCTCTTAGGCTATCCAAGAATTCCAATATGATATGACTCTGTACCCCGATATCCATATTAATATCACCAAAAATTAAGATTCTTTGGTACTTATATTTAGGCTTAGTTAGACTAACAAGTTTTTTTTAATTTTTTTTAAATTTTTTATTTGCTATAAATTCATATTCACTAGAAGATGGTGTACGTTACACAGATGCAACAATAATATTATGTTTAGGTATATGTACAACCTAAACATAATATTATTGTTGCATCTGTGTATCACACACCATCTTCTAGTGAATATGAATTTATGTACAACTATCTTAGAAGAAAGATTAACGAAAGGCAAACCTGTGTTTCTAGCATTTGTAGACTTAGAGAAAGCTTTTGACAATGTGGACTGTAATACTCTCTTTCAATTTCTAAAGGTGGCAGGGGTAAAATAAAGGGAGCGAAAGGCTATTTACAATTTGTACAGAAACCAGATGGCAGTTATAAGGGTCGAGGGACATGAAAGGGAAGCAGGGGTTGCGAAGGGAGTGAGATAGGGATGTAGCCTCTCCCCGATGTTATTCAATCTGTATATTGAGCAAGCAGTAAAGGAAACAAAAGAAAAATTCAGAGTACGTATTAAAATCCATGGAGAAGAAATAAAAACTTTCAGGTTCGCCGATGACATTGTAATTCTGTCAGAGACAGCAAAGGATTTGGAAGAGCAGTTGAACGGAATGGACAGTGTCTTGAAAGGAGGATATAAGATGAACATCAACAAAACCAAAACAAGGATAATGGAATGTAGTCGAATCAAGTCGGGTGATGGTGAGGGATTTAGATTAGGAAATGAGACACTTAAAGTAGTAAAGGAGTTTTGCTATTTGGGGAGCCAAATAACTGATGATGGTCAAAGTAGAGAGGATATAAACTGTACACTGGCAATGGAAAGAAAAGCGTTTCTGAAGATGAGAAATTTGTTAACATCGAGTATAAATTTAAGTGTCAGGAAGTCGTTTCTGAAAGTATTTGTATGGAGTGTAGCCATGTATGGAGTGTAGCCATGTATGGAAGTGAAACATGGACGATAAATAGTTTGTACAAGAAGAGAATAGAAGCTTTCGAAATGTGGTGCTACAGAAGAATGCTGAAGATTAGATCGGTAGATCACATAACTAATGAGGAGGTATTGAATAGAATTGGAGGGAAGAGGAGTTTTTGACACAACTTGACTAGAAGAAGGGACCGGTTGGTAGGACATGTTCTGAGGCATCAAGGGATCACAAATTTAGCATTGGAGGGCAGTGTGGAGGGTAAAAATCATAAAGGGAGACCAAGAGATGAATACACTAAGCAGATTCAGAAGGACGTAGGTTGCAGTAAGTACTGGGAGATGAAGAAGCTTGCACAGGATAGAGTAGCATGGAGAGCTGCATCAAACCAGTCTCAAGACTGAAGACCACAACAACGACATATGTACAACTGCAGCCCCAAAGGTTGTGTCAATATACAGGTCTGTGACATCAATAGTAAAGTATTGTAGATTTAGTCAATTCTTAATATATATATTGCAACATCCCAACGTCCAATTGTTGATCTGCAGTAACCACTAGCTAAGGAGTAACCAAATGGAATATTGAGGTCAATTTCTGATGAATATAGCCAGTGCTCATTTACAGTAAGTATACCACAATTGGAAGTTTCTAACCAGTACTGCAATTCTCCCAACTTCTTTCTTAAAGACTTATATTAATATGTAAGAACAGAAGACTATTTTTGATAACTCTGAGCAGTAGGCAAGTAGATGACACCAAGCAGATGCTTCCCCCATCATAAAGTGAACACTCATGTTTCTACCCTGAAAATCACTTTGAGGGGCATGACAAAGGGTACTTCCAATTCGACCAGTTATTAGGGATTTCTCCCACTTCATACAGTAGGCAGGGCATTAAGAATGATTACTTTATTGCCTCTGTGCACACTGTAATTTGTCTAATCCTGCCTCTGCAGTCTCTGTGAGAGCAATGCGTAGTTTGTTGTAGTATATGCCTAGATCCATGGCTGAAAGTTGTTTCTAGAAATTTTCTAAGTAGGCTGCTCTGGGATAGTTAGCACCTGTCACCAAACATCTGCCAGCTCAGTTTTATCAGCATCTCTGTGACACTTCAATTTGGAGATGGGTTGCATGAATTGGCTGACTCCAGGTGTTGTTGTTGTGGTCATAAGGTACCACATTCTTTTCTTGTTTTGCGAAGGGGAAAATTTTACATATTTTATGGGAGGATGGGACGATGGAAGGATGGATGGTTCATCACTCTCCTCACTGGTCTTATACAGCCCACCATGAATTCTTCTCCTGTGCCAGCCTCTTCATCTCAGAGTAGCACTTGCAACCTATGTCCCCAATTATTTGCTGGATGTATTCCAATCTCTTCTTCCTCCCCTAGAGTTTTTACCCTCTACAGCTCCCTCTAGTACTGTGGAAGTTATTCTGTGATGTCTTAACAGATGTCCTAACATCCTGTCACTTCTTCCTGTCAGAGTTTTCCTTATTTTCCTTTCCTTGTCAATTCTCCAGAGAACTGCCCCATTCCTTGCCTTATTAGTCCCTCATTTTCAACATTCTTCTGTACCACCACTTTTCAAATGCTTAGAGCCTCTTCTTTTCTGATTTTCCCAAAGTGCATGTTTCACTACCATACAATGCTGTGCTCTTAAACACACATTCTCAGAAATTTCTTCTTCAAATTAAGGACTATGTTTGATACTAGTAGCCTTCTCTTAGCCAAGAATGCCCTTTATGCCAGTGCTAGTCTGCTTTTTATGTCCTCCCTGCTCTGTCCGTCATGGGTCATTTTACTGCCTAGGTAGCAGAATTCTTCAACTTCATCTTCTTTCTGATGTTAAGTTTCTTGCTATTGTCATTTCTGCCACTTATCATTACTTTTGTCTTTCTTCGATTAACTCTCAAACCATATTCTGTACTCATTAGACTGTTCATTTTACTCAGAAAATCCTGTAACTCTCCTTCACTTTCACTACAATCCAATGTCATCAGAGAATATTATCATTGCATGTTGAGGAATTTGGAGATTGTAACAAGATAAATAAAATAATTTCTTTTTATGGATTATAATAATACTTTGTATACAAAAACATGTGAAATTCTTGTAGTTAAACAGCTGAGATAATATTAACCTGTTTAAAAGGCAGAGAGTATTTTGGTATCAATAACTTCTCTTGAATAAAGGTAATGTTAGAGGAGGGTGTCCCTTTATAATATCACCCTCACAAAATTTTTGTACAATATTTTGTGACATATAATAAGGTTTGCCAATCAGTGTACAACATGACGGCAAAATATATAATACAGATGTATAGAAGTATCTGATACATAGCATATTACAGAAAACATAAGAAGAATATCTACTATACAAGTTATAATCTATACATACATCAGGACATGGCATTCACATTTTCAGATCTGTGGAACATACTGTCACAAGACTGTTGATACAAAATCAAAACAACAACATTGCAACACTGAACTATAGAAATAAATATAGAGAAAAGGTAAATTACTAGAATTACAAATGGCAATTTATATCCATACAGTCACATCTTCAAAATCTTCAAAAGAGAAGAGAAAAAATTCAGAGCCTAACTGAAGATAAATAATCTGACTGAAAAAACTCATGACAGGTACCATAAAATGAAGTGAATCTGATCAGGTGATGTCAATCTGATCATTTACCAGTTTTTCCATGTTTGGATAACTGAGCGTAGCATTTTAACAATTAAATTGCAGCTTACTATTTCATGAACTCTTGACCAATCTATCAACAACGATGGCATGTTGGAGTGCACGAAACCAACAAATCGCATTGTCTGTATGTGTGCGATTCTTGTGCCACACTCGTGTAGTCAACGCAACAGCACAAAAACTTCTGCAGGTGCCTGTTATTTCCAAAGTGTAACTGGTAAGTTGCAATATTATTGCTTGCATATGATCATCATAAGTGATACAGTTCCATTTTTTTGTTCATTGCTATTACTGCTTAGTCACTATGCACGCCTAATTACAAAATTTCATTTTTGTAGCGTGAATCCAATCATGTGAATATACCAAAAGGTTCTGGGACCAACACAAAAATCTAACTACTAACCACAATTTCTTCTAAATGTGGTGAAAGCTGACATATCAGCAAAATGAAGTATCTGGTAAAGGCAGCAGTTACTCGAGATACAGTGATTGATTATTTTAAAAATCTTGAGTGATGTCCCACCCTCCAACATTATAAACTATGCCTAGACAAACTTTTGTGATGATTGTGGACAAGTGAAAGTAATAGTGAAGTGAGGCACAAGACATACTGAAAGGATAGTGAATAGTTGTAAGTCAAGTATCAGTGTGATAATAGCAGCAGCTGCCGACAGCTCAGTCCTCCCAGCATACACAGTTTATAGGGCAAAAGACCTCTATGATATTTGGACTGAAAGGGGGACATAACTGGTGCAAGTTATAACAGGAATCAAAGTGGTTGGTATGACCTAACAATGTTTGAATCATGATTTTTTGAAATTGTTTTGCCTTATGCCTGACAATTAGAGGGACCTAAAGTGATTATAGGTGACACTCTCAAGACATCTGTCGTAGAAGGTGATTAAACTGTGCCAGGAACAGGATATTAAATTTGTGCTTCTACCACCAAATTCTACTCATTTGTGTCAGCCACTTGATGTGGCCTTTTTTTAGACCTTTAAAACTTGCTTGAACAAATGTTCTAGATGACTGGAAAAGGAAGAATAGAGTTAGTGGTGCCAAAATTCGAATCTCCTAGGATGTTGAAAAAAACTTTTGAAAATATAGCTACACATCCCAATCAAATGTCATATCTGGGTTCATAAAAGCAGGAATTTTTCCTTTCTGTTCCGATAAAGTCATTCCACAGATTCCAGAAGCAACCGATAACAATGCACATGGCACCAGCTCATTGTGAGTTTCTTTGGCTGCAGCCTTTGAAATGCAATTGAAACAGGTTTGCTCTAATGAAACAAAAGGAAAGCCATGCCAAGTAAAGCATTCAGCATTAACTCCAGGAAAAGGGAGTGTTATCAGTGACTTCAGTGAAAATGATAGTGATTGGGCTGCAAACTGAGTCCCTATCTGGAACATCTAACAGTGATCTAGAACAGCACAAGTCAAATGAAAATGAATAAATGTACAAGGAGAAGGATAAAGATTGGCATGAATTTAAAGAATTTGATTTCACCACAGTAAAATTTTCTATGAAATATATTTTTTAATCACTCCACTGGAAGTCTGATTCAGTTCCTGCATACAAAATTTGATGATCGGTTTCGCCCCAATTGAGGAGGTGAAACTGCTCAACAATTAACTTAAAATAACTGCAATTATAAACTAAAAATAATGTAATACATGAATATATCGTTATCAAGGTTGTGAAATTAACATACTGAATTTTTACTCCAATATCACAACACTAAATGGACAACATAAAAAAAATTCACCTCATTTTACAGTACATACTAAAAGAATATTGTCAATCATTTGTAGTAATATAGTCAAAAACCAAGAAGCCACATAAACCAGAGTGTTTAAGGCTATGGTGATTCATGAAAGTACAAAATAATGAAAACCTATGGGGACCAACCCATGGATCCAAACCACATTGGGTAGAAACAAGCAATAAATAAAGGTCATAATCATGTCATTAAGTTCAGTCATGTGTAAAGAGAAATTATAAGAAGCATCTAGCCTCAATCAGTAGTTGTATGCAAACACACAGACACACACACACACACACACACGAAAACAGCAGTCTCATGAGACTGTGGGCAGCAGTACCAGTGTACCAGTGCATGATGGAAGTGGCGGCTGGGTGGGGGTAAGGAAGAGCCTTGAGGGGGGGAGGGGAGGAGGGGTAGTATGGTGGGGGTGGCGACAGTAAAGTGTTGCAGGTTAGACAGAGGGCAGGAGAGAGGTGGGGAGGGGCGTGGGGAAGTAGCGGAAAATGAGAGAAATAACAAGAATGAGTGTAGTGATGGAATGACAGCTGTGTAGTGCTGGACTGGGAACAGGGAAGGGGCTGAATGGGTGAGGACAGTGAAAAACGTAGGTTAAGGACAGGAAGGTTATGGGAATGCAGGATGTATTGCAGGGAAAATTCCTACCTGTGCAGTTAAGCTGGTGTTGGTGGGAAGAATCCATATGGTACAGGCTGTGAAGCTGTCATTGAAATGAAGGATACAGTGTTTGGCAGCGTGCTCAACAACAGGGTAGTCCAATTGCTTCTTGGCCACGGTTTGCTGGTGGCCATTCATGCAGACAGTTTGTTGGTGATCATGCCTACAGAGAATGCAGCACAGAGGTTGCAGCTTAGCTTTTAGACCACGACTGGTTTCACGGGTTGCTCTGCCTTTGATAGGATAGGTGATGTTAGTGGCCGGACCAGTTTAGGTGGTGGAGGGAGGATTTATGGGACAAGTCTTGCGTCTACATCTATTACAGGGATGTGAGCCATGGGATTAGGGACTGGGAGCAGGGGTTGTGTAAGGATGGACAAGTATATTGTGTAGGTTCAGTAGACAGTGGAATACCACTGTCGGAGGGGTGGGAAGGGTAGTGAGCAGGACATTTCTCATTTCAGGGCATGATGAGAGGTAATTGAAACCCTGGCGGAAAACTAAATTCAATTGCTCCAGTCCTGGGTAGTACTGAGCTACGAGGGGAATGCTCCTCTGTGGCCAGATGGTGGGATGTTGGGAGGTGGTGGGAGACTGGAAAGATAAGGTACGAAGATTTGTTTTTGTACAAGGTTGGGAGGATAATTATGGTCAGTAAAGGCTTCAGTGAGACCTGAGAGGGACTGCTTGTCACTGCAGATGTGATGACCATGGGTGGCTAGGCAGTATGGAAAGGACTTCTTGGTATAGAACAGGTGGCAACTGTCAAAGTGGAAGTATTGCTGGTGGTTAGTAGGTTTGATATGGACAGATGTACTGATGTAGCCACATTTGAGGTGGAGATAAATATCTAGGAAAGTGGCTTGTTGGGATAAGTAGGACCAGGTGAAGCAAATGGGGGAGAAGTTGTCGAGGATATGGAGGAATGTGGATAGTCGCAGTCCACTGTCAACCCACATAGCAAAGATGTCATCAATGAATATGAACCAGGTGAGGGGTTGAGGATTCTGTGTTTCTAGGAAGGATTCCTCTGGATGGCCCATGAATAGGTCGGCATAGGTGGTGGCATGCAGGTGCCCATTGTCATATCCCGGATTTGTTTGCCTTCAAAGGAGACGTAATTGTGGGTGAAGATGTAGTTGGTCATGGCTACTAGGTGCGAGGTTGTTGGTTTGGAATCTTTTGGGCATTGGGAAAAGTAGTATTCAATAGTGGTAAGGCCATGGGCATTAGGAATGTTAGTGTACAGGGAGGCTGCATCAATAGTGATGAGCAGCACACCGTGTGGTAAAGGAAGAGGAACTGTGGAGAGTCGGTGGAGGAAGTGGTTGGTATCTTTTATATAGGACAGTAGGTTCTGTGTAATAGCTTGAAGGTGATGGTCTAAGAGAGCAGAGATTCTCTCAGTGGGGCACACTAACCGGCCACAGTGGGGTGTCCTGGGTGGTTAGGTTTATGGACTTCAGGAGAAGCTTGTAGAGGGTAGGGGAGTGTGGGGAGTGATGGGGGTGAGCAAATAGATGGACTCCAGGGAGAGGTTCTGGGATAGGCCTAAGGATTTTAGTAGTGACTGGAGATCCTGCTGGTTCACTGGAATGGGGTCACTGTAGCAAGGTTTGTAGGTGGAAGTACCTGGCAGCTGGCAGAGTCCTCCTGCCGGGTAATCCTTGCAGTTCGAAACAGCAGTGGTGGATCCTTTGTCCGCAGGTAGGAATATAAGGTTGGGATCAGTCTTTAGATGGTGGACAGCGGTTCTTTCTGTGGATGTAAGGTCTTGACGTCATTCCCCAAATTCCTCAACATTCAAACTAACCTTACATCTGCAGAAAGAACCACAGTCCGCCACCTAAAAACTGATATCAATCATATAATTCTACCTGTGGACAAATGCTCCACTACTGTTGTTTTGAATGTTTAAGTTTATAACAGTGAAGACAATTTGTGACAATATAATTCAATTGTATATATAAAAAATCTACTCACAATGTGGTGGCAGAACACGCATAAAAGGAGGTTATAATTAGGCAAGGTTTTGGAGCCAGCGGCTCCTTCTTCAGGCAGAAGTGTTGACTGGGGAAGGAAAAGAGGTGAAGAAAAAGGACTTGAGAGGTTTAGGAAAGGAGGTAGATTTTGGAAAAGTCACCCAGAAACTGCAGGTCAGGGGAGACTTACCGAACAAGATGAGAAGAGAGAACTGATTGTTGGGGATTGCACCAGACAAGATTTGAAAACCTGAGAGCTTAAAGATGGCAGACATGGTAACATGCAAGACACATTACTGCTAAAACATCGTGTATGCACTAATAAGAGTGAAAAGCTAAGTGCACTATACGTGACAGGGATGGGAGTAGGGCTGCGAAAAATACACATAAGAAAATAAAAGATGTAGAAAACTAAAACGGACTGAAGAAAATGGTAGTTACTGTGAAGAAATGCTGAGACAGAAAAAAATTAACGTGATTTATGGCCAGGTGGGTAGTGATAACCAAGGACATGTTATAGCACTACTTCCCACCTGCAGAATTCTGAGGAACTGCTGTCTGGGGTAGGAATCCAGATGGTACGTGTGGTGAAACAGGCACTGAGGTCATGATTGTCATGTTGTAGAGTGTGCTCTACAATAGGATGTTGTGTGTGCCAGTATTCACCCTAACTGATAATTTGCTGGTAGGCATGTCGTAAAAGGCCGAACAGTGTTCACATAACAGCAGCTATATGTCTTGTGTCATTTCTCAAGTGGATCCCTTTGATAGTATATGTTCTGCCAGTTACAGGGCTGCTGTAGGTTGTAGTGGGAGGGCGCATAGGGCAAGTCTTACAGTGGGGATGGTGGTGTTTGCATCTGAGAAAATCTGTTTGCCTTGACTGACAAGGCTGTGTGGGAAAAGCTACAATCGTGACCTTGGTGCCTGTTGCACCACACGCATTTGGATTCTTACCCCGAACAGCAGTTTCTCAGAACTCCACAGGTGGTAACTAGCACTACAACATGTCGTTGGTACTTGTCACCCACCTGCCCTTAATTTGTTAATTTCTTCTGTCTCAGCACTTCTTCACAGTAACTACTCTTTCCTTTACTCTGTTTCAGTTTTCTAAATCTTTCATTTTCTTAACTGTCTATTTTTTACTGTCTCCCTCCCACCTCTGTTACATACAATGCACCTTAGCCTCTTATTAACGCATTGATGATGTTTTAGCAGTAATCTCTGTCTTGCATACTACCCTGTCTTCCATCTGTAAGCTCTCAGGTTTTCAAATCTCATCCTGTGCAGGTCCAACAATTAGTCTTTCCTTTTCATCCCGTCCAGTAAGTCTCCTCTGACCTGCAGTTCATGGTGACTTTTCTGAAATCTACTTATTTTCCTGAACCTCTTAAGTCCTTTTCCTTCAGCCCTCTTCCTTCCCCTTCAATTGTTCTGCTTGAAGGAGGAACCACTGGCTCCAAAAGATTGTCTAATTATAACCTTCTTTTATGTGTGTGTTCTGCCGCAGATTGGTGAGTAGATTTTTTATCCATTCAATTACAGTATATTTTAAAAAAATGATTGTTTTTATTGTTTTATTATCCCATGTGGCCATCATTCCTTCTTATATAACCCTCTTGTCAGTCTGTGTTGTCGTCTGTCTTGTTCCAACTGTCTTCTGTTTTCTAATTTATGTGCTAATCTGTTTCTTTATTTGTCTTTATGAACACTTCACTCCCATATCTTTTCTAGTCTGATTTCCACACACATAGATGGGTGTGTTCTTATTTGCATATAACACCACCATTGTTGTTGATAAATTTGCCTATAACAATTTGCGGTTCACTACACTGCAGGGTCTTCTCCCGATCATCTTTATTAGGTTTATTCACAAATTTGACAACTATTTTCATTCCCTTATCTTGTTTATACATAATTCTTTCACTTTTTTGTGCATGTGTTTTTTTCGTCATTTCTCTCTTATCAACTTTTACTGCCATCTCGTACATTGCTTCAATTGCCAAGCTATGTAGTTTATGTTTTCTCCTACAACTTTCTCTTTCTGTTTACACAGTTTCTCTTTCACAATTTTCCCAATCCATTTTTTTCTTTTTTAATCATTTTGTTCATATCATATAGACAGCACTTTTTGCGAGAAGTTCTCATCCACTCATTACCTCTTGTTAACCATTGTCTGTTCTCACAATTTTCTCAAAATTTTTCTGATTTTTCTGAATTTTTTCTTGGTTTTCTTCTGTTCTTCTATCCTTTATCCACCCTCTGCTTATCTTTTTTTGCCACTCTATTTCTAACATCCAAATTGTTTTCCCTTGCTATGGTCCACTAAATGACATATTACATTTGTTCTTTTCGAAAACATGCTTTTGCACTATCAAAACGATGGTCCCACATTCTCTTTCTTGAAATCTGCTTGTCCCTTGGAGTTACTCCAAAAGGCCGAACACTGGAAGTCCCTGTTTCTGGACAAGTACAGGAATCTCTTGCCCTTACCCAGCTAATCTGTGACCTATATGCCCCATTATCCAATTTCCACTCCATCAGACTTCTCTCCTTTTTCTGGCAGTTGTCTGCCCTCATGTTTCCTTGGACGGTATCATCTGTCAAGCTAACTTCAAACTGCAACAACATGCCAGACTTTACTTCAAAGAACTGTCCCACCTTCTCCTGAACTAACTGAACAATGGTGTTTCCCTTCCTATCCTTCTGCAGCTCCCTAAAAAACCACATCTTCAGCCACCTCTCCTCTCCTAAAAAACCAAACTTGACCACCATCCTTAACATCCCACACCATGTCCCAGACCCAGAATAACTTACAATTATGAGAACTAGTCACAACAGCACAGTGTTCTCAACCTCTCATCTAAAGCACTTTCCCCTCCTGAAATACCTGTATTATCCAAGGGTCTCATTTTCAGCCATAAACCTGCATTTGATCATTCTGCTTTGATGAAGGATCTGCTTTCCTTCACACAAAATGTCAACTGGAAATATCACTTTGCAACCCAATTCCAAAATCTTTCCAACAGCAAACCTGACACTGAACCCTGCACTGAACAGTTCCAACAATGATCCCAACTTGTTCCACCACCATTACCTCAAAATCATCCCTTACAACCCTGCAAAGAATTCCTCTCATCCAGCATTACTTCACAACCCTTCCCCAGGTCCTTACAATATGACCCTAAACTGCCCTCTGCAGAACTCCAGACTCTACATTCATTAAAAACTGATCACTCCATCATTATCCTCCCAGCAGACAAAGGTTCTACCACTAAGGTACTTGACTGAAAGGAGTATCTTAGTGAAGGTCTATGCCAGCTATCTAAAATCTCTACATACCACATCTGCCATCAAGATCCTATTCCTGCAATTCAAACTGACTTGGTGTCCCTCCTTAAAACCTTGGCCCCTGACAAGGACTAACACCTAAATCCATAGAACTTAATCACCCCACCCAAACCACACATCCCAAGCTTTTGCTTTCTTCCTAAGATTCACAAGCATGATCATCTTGGCCTTCCTATAGTTCCTGGCTTCAGAGCACCCACTGCACTTAGTTGATCAGCACCTGTAACCCATAATACAAAGACTTCCCTCCCATATCAAACATACCAATCATTTCCTAGATCGCCTGAAATCCATGCCCATCCCACTCCCACCACGTATCTTTCTTGTCCCCATTGATGCCACCATTGGTGCAACCTTCCCCCACACACATGGCCTGTCTGCTGCTGAGCATTTCCTCAGTCAGTGCCCACCTGATTCCAAACCTATGACATGCTTCCTACTCACCTTAATCAACTCTGTAGTTGATAAATACTACTTCACTTTTGAGGGGAAGACATACAAACAGATCAGGGATACAGCCATGGGAAACAGGATGGCTCCTTCCTATGCCAACTTTTTTTGTGGGTTGCTTGGAGGGGCCTTTCCTGGCGTTCGTAAGTCTTCAACCCCTGGTTTGGTTTAGATCCATTGATGACATCTTTACCATATGGGCTCATGGTGTGGCTGACCTGTTAAAATTCCTGGAATCTCTGAATATCTTCTCCCAATTAAATTTACATGGTCCTATTGCAAATCCCATGCCACTTTTTTGATGTTGATCTCATCCTCACCAAAGGACACATTAAACCTACTAACAAACAACAGTACTTACATTTTGATAGTTGTATCCTTTCAAAGTCAAACATTCCCTCCCATACAGCCTTGGCATTTGAGGCAAACATTTATTTGGATGCAGACTCTTTGCAGCAATACACCACCATTCTCACCTCAGCCTTCACTGGACATAATTACCCCACCAGCCTAGTGCAAAAGCAGGTTTCCTGGGACATCTCATCTAATCCTGCTACTGCTGATCCCTCCAAAAAACTTGGGAGCACACTACTGCTCACTCGGTATTATCCTGGTCTGGAATGTATTAATCAGCTAATTTGATAAAGCCATGGCTTCTTAAAATCAAGCCCTGAAACGAGATCCATTCTGTCTGAGATTTTGCCCACCACACCTCAAAAAACTTTTTGTCACCCTCCCGATCTCTGCAGCGTTCTTGTCAGACTTTGTGTTTCTTCTGCACCAATCTCCATACCCCACTGCAAGTCTTGGCCTGTGCGCTCTCATACGACCATCTATAGCATTGGTGTAATTGGCAAAGCATGTAGTATCAAAGGGAGAGCCATCTGTAAAATGACACATGTAATATAACAGCTGTTATGTAAACACCATTTGGACGTTTACATCAGCATGACTACCACCAAATTATCACTTAGGAAGGAAGCGCATAGGCAGAGGGTGTATACTGGCAACACACCATATCCCATTGCAGAGCGTGCTCTATGACCTTACAGTCGTGGTCTCGGTGCCTGTTTTTCCACACGGATTTTCCCTCAGACAGGAATTTCTCAGAACTCCACAGGTGGGAACTGACTTTACAAGAAGTCTGTGGTCCTGCCACCTACCTGGCCTTAATTTACATTAATTATTCTGTCTCAGCATGTCTTCACAGTAACTACTCCTCTCTTCACTCCGTTTTAGTTTTTTATATCTTTCATTTTCTTACCTGTCTATTTTTCACTTTCCCACTCCCACCTCTGTTATGTGCAATGCACTTAGCTATTCACTCCTTTTAACACATACACAATATTTTAGCAGCAGTCTCTGTCTTGCATATTACCCTGCATTCCATCTTTAAGCTCTCAGGTTTTTCAAAACTTGCCCAGTGTAGTCCCCAACAGTCAGTCTTCTCTTCTCATCCTGTTTGGTAAGTCTTCCCTGCCCTGCAGTTCTGAGGGACTTTTCCAAAATTTACCTCTTAAGTCCTTTTTCTTCACCCCTCTTATCCTCCTTCAACTCTTCTGCTTGAAGAAGGAGCCACTGGCTCAAAAAGCTTGCCTAATTATAACCTTATTTTATGTGTGTGTTCTGCTCCTGCTCGGTGAATAGACTTTTTATCTATCCAATTACATTATAAGTTTATAACATGATAGTCAAACATTTTTGCTCTTAAATCACATTCCAGATTCTGAGTGTGAATGAAAACCACCTTCAAAATGATACAAAAATTCCCTATAACAACACACTTGCGTTTACTGATCCAGATACATTAACTAACTAGAACAAAATTGTTAGTAAATGCATATTGTTGAATGGCATACTTGACAACATTTATAGAATATTAGTTCTGATTTCAAAGAAAAATTCATTCCAGTATAAATAACAACATAATTTTGCAAATGATTGTTTACAGAGGAATCATCATAGCAACTGTCAAAATAAAAAGGAGAAAAGTATAGCTTGGACACTGCAACGAGGGAGCCACAATGCTTCAGTTGGTACTACTGGAGTAGTTTCACCAAAACTGCTGCTCCACAGCAGTGTAAGGAAAGGATAAGAATGGTGATGAGATTATGGGGGGAAAATGTGGAAGAAGTGGACTCAGAAATAAACTGATTAGCATCCAACAGTAACTGCACAGCAGTGTAAATTTACACTATAGATTGGCAGAAAAGACAATTGTAGTCATGCCCCTTCAGCAGTGTAAGAAGCCATATTGGTGAGAGATTCATCCTAAACAATATATGTGTTTGTGTGTGTGTGTTTACACACAGATGTTTGGATGTTTATTTATTAGCCTCTCAGCATGTTTATGATGTATTAGGCTTCATAAATTGTAATTATACAGGGATATGCATTTTTTAGTTGCATGTAAACAGTTTTCAACACATTTAAAAATTGATGATTCTCTTTAAATAATTAATATTCCAGTACATCTCTTACCAACACACACACACACACACACACACACACACACACACACACACACACACACACACACACACACACACATATATATATATATATATATATATACACCATCTCTTCCATTATATATATCTGTATATTAATTACAGAGTTACACACATTTTCTTCCATTTTCACATTACGTAAGTGGGATATCTATATTATCCATAAACGAAAAAAAAAAAAAAAAACATATGATGGCTACACAGGTAATTTGAGTAAGTATGCAGCTATGATACTCTTATTTCCTATTAATTAGGGTGTTCTCCCTCATTGTACATGTTCTTCAGGTCACTTTGAAGGTATTCTTCCTCTGAATAATACGCCATATTTTTAAATCATAACTCTAATAATACCTTAAATTTACTTAGATTAAGGATTTTTATTGATTGTGGGAGTCTAATACACATCCTCAGACTTATGTGTTTGTGGCTGTTGTGTACCAGTAACAGCCTCGAATATGGTATGCCTAGCATGCAGCTGTTTCTGGTACTGTGCATACATACATACATACATACTCAGAGTAAATTTCTGTATATTTTCTTTGACATACATGAAGCAGTTACACACATAAAGACACAGGGGTGTCATTAAACTGAGTTGACTGACTTGCTTTTTACAGGATTTTCTAGGACTCAATCCTTGAAAACACCTACATGCTTTTTTCTGACCTCGGGGAAGATCAGTTTGGATTCCGTAGAAATGTTGGAACACGTGAGGCAATAATAACCTTACGACTTATCTTAGAAGCTAGATTAAGAAAAGGCAAACCTACGTTTCTAGCATTTGTAGACTTAGAGAAAGCTTTTGACAATGTTAACTGGAATATTCTCTTTCAAATTCTGAAGGTGGCAGGGGTAAAATACAGGGAGCGGAAGGCTATTTACAATTTGTACAGAAACCAGATGGCAGTTATAAGAGTCGAGGGGCATGAAAGGGAAGCAGTGATTGGGAAAGGAGTGAGACAGGGTTGTAGCCTCTCCCCGATGTTATTCAATCTGTATATTGAGCAAGCAGTAAAGGAAACAAAAGAAAAATTCGGAGTAGGTATTAAAATTCATGGAGAAGAAGTAAAAACTTTGAGGTTCGCCGATGACATTGTAATTCTATCAGAGACAGCAATGGACTTGGAAGAGCAGTTGAACTGAATGGACAGTGTCTTGAAAGGAGGATATAAGATGAACATCAACAAAAGCAAAATGAGGATAATGGAATGTAGTCAAATTAAATCTGGTGATGCTGAGGGAATTAGATTAGGAAATGAGACACTTAAAGTAGTAAAGGAGTTTTGCTATTTAGGGAGTAAAATAACTGATGATGTTCAAAGTAGAGAGGATATAAAATGTAGACTGGCAATGGCAAGGAAATCATTTCTGAAGAAGAGAAATTTGTTAACACCGAGTATAGATTTAAGTGTCAGGAAGTCGTTTCTGAAAGTATTTGTATGGAGTGTAGCCATATATGGAAGAGAAACATGGACGATAACTAGTTTGGACAAGAAGAGAATAGAAGCTTTCAAAATGTGGTGCTACAGAAGAATGCTGAAGATACGGTGGGTAGATCACGTAACTAATGAGGAGGTACTGAATAGGATTGGGGAGAAGAGAAGTTTGTGGCACAACTTGACTAGAAGAAGGAATCGCTTGGTAGGACATGTCCTGAGGCATCAAGGGATCACAAATTTAGCATTGGAGGGCAGTGTGGAGGGTAAAAATCGTAGAGGGAGACCAAGAGATGAATACACTAAGCAGATTCAGAAGGATGTAGGTTGCAGTAGGTACTGGGAGATGAAGAAGCTTGCACATGATAGATTAGCATGGAGAGCTGCATCAAACCAGTCTCAGGACTGAAGACCACAACAACAAAGTGTAGCACAGGTGATTAGTTTCCTATCATAACCACTGTGAATTGCAGTTAACAAACTATCAGTAGCTTGTATGGTTGATCGATTTGATTTGAATCCAAACTGGCTTTCATTCAGTAATTTGTTATTCTTGAAATACTTTTAGATCTGCATATGTATGCAGCTCTCTATGGTTTTTATATGTTATAGGGTCAATTGATATTGATCTATAGTTATCTAGTATGGCTCTGTCACACCTTTTGCATATGGGAAGCATTACTGTAATTTTAAGGCACTCAGGGAAAGTACTATTGTCAACAGTTTTGTCTACAAGATAGAGCAGAGGCCTTCTGATTCCCTTAATTATACATTTTAAAACATAGTTACTGAATGTGTCCTCTGTTCTGCACCTGCCCAGCTTGTTTACAGCATTAGTAATGTCTCTAGCAGTAATTAATATCCAACTGATCTTCTGTTTGTTTTAGTGTACGATTTCAAAAGGAAGGCCTCAGTATCAGATGTATTATCACTTCATGATAAAGAGAACTTCCAAAACTTACAAAATATTCATTAAGAGAGTATTAAAGTTAATTAGGATACTGCTTTCTTCCTTTCCCATGTTTTTCAGTTTTCACTCCATTCCATGCTGCTTTACATTTATACTTAGAAGTTAAAATGTATTCTTCATTTGCTCTGATTCTTGCTTCTCTAGTTTATTGGCAAATTTTTCTTAAGCTTATATAATTATTCTTGCTCTCACAGTTATCAGTAATTCTGTGCCTCAGCATGAATAAAAGTATCCTGATTTTATTGAGATGTGGTGTGTACAACATTTTTGTATGTTGTTGATCATGCCTACAGCTAGTGTTGCACTTCTTAGAAACAAGGGGAAGTTACTGTCTAATTCATGTTTATGAAGAAACTGAATGAGGAGAAGCAGTCATTAATATTTTTCTCACTAGTTAATTTATTGGACCACTCTATTAGCCTCAACTCAATTCTCATTCTTTCAACTTTCTTCTCATGGACAACTCTGTAAGTAGCTAACATTTGTGGCATTATCAATAGGCAGGTTTCCAATTTTGAGCCATATGCCATCATGGTCAATATTCCTATTTCGATGCTGTCACATTCTACTGTTTCTACACACGTTGTTAATTATATTGTCAAGGCACGGTTCCATCCTGGTTGATTATTCATTTAAGCAGTAAAAATTTATTGATTTTGACATATATAGTAACCAAATCACATATTTTCTCTTTAATCCACACAAAAACTTTTTTCAAACCAAAGTTCATTTTTACAAAAGAGTGCATTTCTTAAACTATTTTTCTACATAGTTATGATAGTTCAGACATCTGTAATAGCGGGAAACCAACTTTTCTATGCCCTCTTCATAGAAAGATGCCGCCAGTGAAGGCAGCCACTGTCAAACACTATTTTTAGTGTCATCACTGTCAGATCGCCTTCCTCGAATGGGTGATCAAACTGCTACCAACCAAACTGTTGAATAAGGTTTTGAGTGACATCAGCAGAATGGGAATGTGCTTTGTCATAAAGTAAAACAATGCCACTTATTTTGTTTTCAATTGCATGCCAAAGTTTTCTCAATGTTTTGCTGTATCATACTGCACTGATGGCTTCACCTCTGGAAAGGAATTCAACAAGGTGAATTACCTGTCTGTTACAAAACACAATGTACATGATTTTTGTGCAGACAATTTTGTTTTCAATTTTTGTTTTTTGGGATCATGAGTGCCTCATTCTGGAGTGACATGACACACAAGTTTCATCACTGATCACAGATATGTTTGAGAATTCATCTCCCTTATCATAACGGCACCCATTCAATCATTTGTAGTGGATTGGGGGCTAGACTTGAGGGTACACAGTACTTTGTGTTTTGGAAAATGAATGGCAACTTTTAAGAGGCCATAAAAAGTTGCAGTTCTAACCCTGTTAAAAATCTGTGTAAACTGACTTTCAAATCATTTTATTGAAAGAAAACCACATCAGTATACTACATGTTTTCCTTTGAGTGCTATGGAGAAGTTGTGCTGCCCCCTGCACCTATTCCCCAGGTGTGGGTGTGCTTGCTCATTACTGTATTGGGTAAGAAATGTCAAAGCACTGCCAAGTAACCTCGTTTTGTGGACATCTGTAAGCATTTTCAGAACTCAGTGAGAACACAATTTGTGACAATCTCGTGCAAAACAGTTTTCAAAATGTGTGGAAACTCTTCACAAAACATTCTTATTTTGAACTGGCTTGTTTCATGAGTTTTCTCATTCATTTACTCAACCAAACCATCATTGACAACTGAAGTCCAGTCATTCTGTTGCTTCATAATGAACATTGGTTTGCCCACCATTGAATTGGCAGGTGGCTCACCGTATTATAGAACACACTTCAGTCAGTGAGCTCAGAGACTGCCTTAAACATTTTGAACAACCACTAAAAAGTGTAAACACAACATGATCCAGTTGTAATCGCATCAACTGAAAGACAGTGAACCAGAGAGATGATCGCAAATGTGCAGAGGTACAACACAAGTGCTGCAGTGGTAGTAGAATGAAACAGCACTTACTTTCTGGGCACACCTGTATTTGGCAGATATTAAAATTAAAGCAGAGAGTTTTTTGGCAAATTTTGTCAATCAAAAGCTGGTGTTTGGTAAAGAGATGCAATAATGAGTTCGTAAGTGTGTTGTGCCACAGCATACACTTCAGAAATACATTATATACAAAGGCTATGAGATCTATGGACGAATATTTCAAATTCATATTGCTATAGATGGCAACTGCACTTGGACAATTTTTGGTCTGTAGTAACTTGTTGCCATTAGTAACTAAATGGTATAACCAAGTTTATTTCTGTACTTTCAATCCAGTGTTCACTCACACAGAGAATGCTGCAATTAATTTCATCTGACTAGTACTAGAGTTCAGTAAATTCAGTTCTTAAGAATTTCTCATTTGTGTAACAAAACTAGCTCAATTTTCCCAATGATGAAAATCCTTTAAAATAGCTGTTTGGTCACAAAATAATAGTCACACAATATTTCTAGACGCATTTATTATTAATTACACCTTCCAGTCTCTGCCCACCTTCAGATGACTTCGCAAGAAGGTGCTGTACTGTGGCTGTTGTTTTCTGAAATGGTCTTACTTAACTTCTTCCAATGCCTATGGCAGATAATTCCTTGCTCCAAGCACACATATTTGAACACTAATTTTGAAACACTGTTCAAATAAAATGGTGAAAGAGATGAATGAAGCTGATAAACATTTGCAGGACTACTAGCTAAAGACTTCACTTTATGCATTGTCTTAATCTCACTTTTAATCCAAAATTTCATGTCATTTTTATCATTCATGTTATTAATTTGTGCACTTTATAACAACATGTACATCGTCTATTAGAAACCTAATTATTTTGTCTTTACTGTCAGCACTGTTCACCTTTCGGTGAATTTTGTCTTTGCAGGAATTCAAACAGAACCAGAGTTTTCACTCTGGGCTGACACTTGCACTCTTAAAATGATAAACTGTTTTACAATTATGGTACATTACTCCTTCAACAATAGACTTCTCATAGTAGCAGTGTGAAGGTACATATACTGCATAGGAGTGTTCACTAAATGATGATGATGATGCAGCACACATAATAAAATTTATGTACCGCTATTTTTCAGTACCTGCAATTTTTTCTTTTAGAAGATAACATGTCAAACAAACAATATCACAATAAACGCTGACTCTTTTAAATTCTAAAAACTTTTCCTTGTAATTTTTAAATTCGCTTCTGGGACCAATACCCTCACAATCTTTATTTTGTGTCAAGTGTAATAGAATATATAGAAATATATTAAAAAAGATACTGTGACTTACCAAACGGGAAAGCGCTGGTAGATAGACACAATAAAAAACACAAACACACACATAAATAGCAAACTTTCGCAACCCACGGTTGCTTCATCACGAAAGAGGGAAGGAGAGGGAAAGACGAAAGGACCTTAGGGGGAAAAAGGGACACAAGCAGACGTACGTGTGTGTGTGTGTGTGTGTGTGTGTGTGTGTGTGTGTGTGTGTGTGTGTGTGTGTGTCAGTCACGCGCGCATACCTGTCCCTTTTTCCCCCTAAGGTAAGTCTTTCCGCTCCCGGGATTGAAATGACTGCTTACACTCTCATTTAAAACCCACATCCTTTCGTCTTTCCCTCTCCTTACCTCTTTCCTGATGAAGCAACCGTGGGTTGCGAAAGCTTGATGTGTGTGTGTGTTTGTGTTTTTTATTGTGTCTAGCTACCAGCACTTTCCCGTTTGGTAAGTCACAGCATCTTTTTTAATATATTTTCCTCATGTGGAATGTTTCTTTCTATTATAATATATAGAAATTTATATAAAAGTACAAATTGTAACACTCAGCATCTGATTGTGTCACTGCAATGAAAATTTATTTAGTATGCATTACATTGCAAACATACTTGAATTATTGACCAAAACCAGCAAACAGAATAATTCACAAGACGAAAATGTATACATCAAAATCATTACTCTTTCAAATGAAAGTATGATAGTATATATAGAAAGTGGTAACAATGACTGATTTAAATATGAAAAAAGAGGCTATAACACAGAAAACTAAGAAGAAAACAGTGCTACAGCAGCTTGCCCCTGTTCTCACTTAGCATGTAACGTAGTAATTAGTGTATTTTCCTCTGACTGATTCACTTACATTATCATACTCCGAACAACCCAGACCCACAGCTCAACTAAATGATGTTAGTTACTTGACTCAATTTATTTCCTGACATTTCTGTCTAAAGCAGTAGACACAGAAATGAATTATTCACTATGTGGTTGGTTGGTTGGTTGGTTGGTTTTGGGATTAAATGGGGGCTGAACATCGAGGTCATCAGTCCCCTGTTCCAAACAGAGATACTTGTAAAAGACCTATACAGTAAAAGCGTAACCTCTGCACCCAGAGGGAGGGAACACCAAGAGGGACAGAACTAAAATGAACACTGCAGTAACACAAAATAGAGGACACTTAAAAGGAGCAGAGTAGATAGTTGACTAGAGTAAAACAGACTACAGCAGTTGATGGATCAGGCAAAAGGTCAACCTCTCAACTACAAATGAAGAACCTCCAGCTGGAAAGTGTTGATAGAGGTACCAACACAACTTGTTACCATAAAAGACACTATTTTGGTATCCACGTTACAATTAAAAGTCACTGGAATGGGTGTAGCCTGAGAAATCATGCAAGAGCACCCACACTAGAGCGAGTGATAAAACCCAGCTGCATGGATAAAATGTAAAACTGAGTCAGCTATAGAGACATCGTCACCTACAATTAAAGGAAGTGGAGCTGGTAAATTAAAGGACTGCCGCAATGGGGCTAAAAGGGGGCAGTCCATCAGAAGATGGACCACTGTCAGCCCTGCATCACAGCGACACTTGGGCCAGTTCTCACAACGTAGGAGATAGCTGTGGGTCAAACGTGTGTGTCCAATTTGGAGATGGCAGAGAACAACTGACTCCCTATGCGTGCCCCTCAAGGATGAGTTCCATACAGCTGTGGACAACTTGACCATGCGGAGCTTATTTGGCGTGTTCAAGACAGACCATTCAGAGCTCCAGACATTGCTGACCTTACGATGTAGGGATGACCGGAGGTCGCTTTCCACGAGACCAAGCTACAGGGGTGGCGAAGTGGTGTCCTGCCTGGCCAACCGATCAACACGTTCGTTTCCTGGAATGCCGATGTGGCCCGGGGTCCACACAAACGTCACTGAATGACCACACTTGGCAACAGCAAAAACAGCATCTTGAATACCGTGCACCAAAGGGTCCTGAGAGAAACACTGGTCGAGTGCTTGCAATCCACTCCAGGAGTCACTGCATATGACAAATGGCTCCCCAGGGCAGGAGGAAAGGTGAGCGAGTGCACGATAAAGAGCAACCAGCTCCACAGTGAAAACACTGCTCCCACAAGGCAGGGAATGATGCTCAACGTAGTCACCATGGATGAAAGCAAACCCAGTGCGTCAATTGACCACAGAACCATCGGTGTAGACTACATCTGCATCACGAAACGAGGCAAGAAGAGCCAGGAATTGTTGACGAAGACTGGCAGGTGGAACACAGGACTTGGAGTCGCATGACAAATCAAAGCAAAGCTGCAAGCGAAGGGGGGACCAAAGAGGGGTAGAAGAAGAGGGCCGGAAGGATGGAGGAAGGGGAAACGACTCGAGTGACGAGAGAAGGGAACGAACACGGACCACGATCGGGAGACCTGACCTAGGCTGCCGTCGTGGGGAGGGGAGTACAGAAGATGGAAAAAGGAGCCTGCAGTTTGGGTGGTCGGGCAAGGCACGGATGCGGGCAATGTATGACGCAAGCAGCTGTTGTCGGCGGAATTGTAGGGAAGGGATTCCAGCTTCTACTAGAAGGCTAGTCACTGGACTAGTGCGGAAGGCACCTGTTGCCAGTCTAACACCACAATGGAGAATCTGCAATGTTGAAGGTGCTGCTGAGTCATACACCACGCTCCCATAGTCGAGACGGGACTGGACTAAGGCCTTAGAGTAATAGGAGGGTTGTTCGTGCAGCCCCACAAACGGTGTGGCTGAGGCAGCGAAGGATGTTCAGGTGCCACCAGCACCGTTGTTTAAGCTCGCGAATATGAGGTGTCCAAGTGAGCTGAGCATCAAACAGCATGCCAAGGAAGTGATGCGTCTCCTCAATACGAAGGAGTTCATTGGCAAGGTAGAGAGCTCTGGATGGAGGTGGACCGTGTGATGACGACAGAAATGCACCACGCGGGTCTTGGAGGTTGAGAATTGAAAACCATGGTTGGATGCCCAAAAATGTGCCTTACAGATAGCTCCCTGCAGCCACCGTTCAGCAAACTGATGCTTGGGGAACTGTAATAAAGACAAAAGTCATCGGCATATTGAGAGGAACAGACTGATGAGCCCACTGCAGCTGAAAGACCATTAATCGCCACCAGAAAGAGGGGAACACTGGCCCTGTGGGACACCGTTGTCCTGAATATGAGCAGAGCTAAAATATGTACCAACTCGAACCCGAAAGGAGCGACTGGAGATGAAATTCCCTAGAAAAATCGGAAGTAGACCCCGTAGGCCCCATTCATTCAGCATAGCAAGGAAAATGTTGAGTGTTTATGGAAAAAGTTCAAGTCAATCGTAAAATGCATTTCAGACAGGTATGTGCTGACAAGGGAACCTCCCCATCGCACCCCCCTCAGATTTAGTTATAAGTTGGCACAGTGGATAGGCCTTGAAAAACTGAACACATATCAATCGAGAAAATAGGAAGAAGTTGTGTGGAACAATGAAAAAACTTAATGAAATATACAAACTGATTAGTCCATGCACAACATAGGCAACATCAAGGAAGATTTGAGCTCAGGAGCGCCGTGGTCCCGTGGTTAGCGTGAGTAGCTGCTGAATGAGAGGTCCTTGGTTCAAGTTTTCCCTCAACTGAAAATTTTACTTTCTTTATTTTCCCAAAGTTATGATCTGTCCGTTCGTTCACTGACGTCTCTATTCACTGCAATAAGTTTAGTGTCTGTGTTTTGCGACTGCACCGCAAAATCGTGCGATTAGCAGACGAAAGGACGTGCCTCTCCAATGGGAACCGAAAACTTTTGATCGCAAGGTCATAGGTCAACCGATTCCTCCACAGGAAAACACGTCTGATATATTCTATATGACACTGGTGACGGCATGTGCGTCACATGACAGGAATATGTTGTCGACCCACCTAACTTGTACACTTGGCGAATGGGTAAAAAGATTCTTATACCGTGCCCGATTTAGGTTTTCTTGTGGATGTGATAATCACTCCCAAAAAAGTGATGAAAACATAAGAGTGTCACATAAACTGAAAATAAAAAATTAAAATGTTCACTTCAGGTAAGACTTGAACATAGAACCTCTCGTTCCGCAGCTGCTCACGCTAACCATGGGACCACGGCACTCCTCGATTCTTAGTGTCCTTGATATTGCATATCTTCGCATGGACTACTCAGTTTGTATATTTTACTACCTTTTTCATAGTTCCACAAAACTTCTTCCTGTTTTCTCGATTGATCTGTGTTCAGTTTTTCAAGGCCTATCCACTGTGCCAACTTATAACTAAATCTGAGGGGGGTGCGATGGGGAGGTTCCCTCGTGAGTAAAACTGAGGGACGGGAAAAATCCACCGTGGTTCAACAACAAAGTTAGGAAACTACTCCAAAAGCAAAGAGAGATTCACTGCAAGTTTAAATGCAGCCAAAACCTCTCAGACAAACAGAAGCTAAACGATGTCAAAGTTAGCGTTAGGAGGGCTATACGTGAAGCGTTCAGTGAATTTGAAAGTAAAATTCTATGTACCGACTTGACAGAAAATCCTAGGAAGTTCTGGTCTTATGTTAAATCAGTAAGTGGCTCAAAAAAGCATATCCAGACACTCTGGGATGATGATGGCATTGAAACAGAGGATGACACGCGTAAAGCTGAAATACTAAACACCTTTTTCCAAAGCTGTTTCACAGAGGAGGACTGCACTGCAGTTCCTTCTCTAAATTCTCGCACAAACGAAAAAATGGCTGACATCAAAATAAGTGTCCAAGGAATAGAAAAGCAACTGAAATCACTCAACAGAGGAAAGTCCACTGGACCTGACGGGATACCAGTTCGATTCTACACAGAGTACGCGAAAGAACTTGCCCCCCTTGTAACAACCATTTACTCCAAGTCTCTAGAGGAATGGAAGGTTCCAAATGATTGGAAAAGAACACAGGTAGTCCCAGTTTTCAAGAAGGGTCGTCGAGCAGATGCACAAAACTATAGGCCTATATCTCTGACATCGATCTGTTGTAGAATTTTAGAACATATTTTTTGCTTGCGTATTATGCCATTTCTCGAATCCCAGAATCTACTCTGTAGGAATCAACATGGATTCCAGAAACAGCGTTCGTGTGAGACTCAACTCACTTTATTTGTTCATGAAGCCCAGAAAATATTAGATACAGGCCCCCAGGTAGATGCCATTGTCCTTGACTTCTGGAAGGCGTTCGATATAGTTCCGCACTGTCGCCTGATAAACAAAGTAAGAGCCTACGGAATATCAGACCAGTTGTGTGGCTGGATTGAAGAGTTTTTAGCGAACAGAACACAGCATGTTGTTCTCAATGGAGAGATGTCTACAGACGTTAAAGTAACCTCTGGCATACCACAGGGGAGTGTTGTGGAACCATTGCTTTTCACAATATATATAAATGACCTAGTAGATAGTGTCGGAAGTTCCATGCGGCTTTTCGCAGATGATGCTGTAGTATACAGAGAAGTTGCAGCATTAGAAAATTGCAGGGAAATGCAGGAAGATCTGCAGTGGATAGGCACTTGGAGCAAGGAGTGGCAACTGACCCTTAACATAGACAAACGTAATGTATTGCGAATACATAGAAAGAAGGATCCTTTATTGTATGATTATAAGATAGCGGAACAAACACTGGTAGTAGTTACTTCTGTAAAATATATGGGAGTATGTGTACAGAACAATTTGAAGTGGAATGGTCATATAAAATTAATTGTTGGTAAGGCGGGTGCCAGGTTGAGATTCATTGGGAGATTCCTTAGAAAATGTAGTCCATCAACAAAGGAGGTGGCTTACAAAACACTTGTTCAACCTATACTTGAGTATTGCTCATCAGTGTGGGATCTGTACGAGGTCAGGTTGACAGAGGAGATCGAGAAGATCCAAGGAAGGGTGGTGCGTTTCATCACAGGGTTATTTGGTAAGCGTGATAGCGTTACAGAGATGTTACTCAAGTGGCAGGCTCTTCAAGAGAGGCGCTCTGCATTGCAGTGTAGCTTGCTGTTTTTTTTTTTTTTTTTTTTTTTTTTTTTTTTTTTTTTTTTTTTTCATCAGTCTAGTGACTGGTTTGATGCGGCCCGCCACAAATTCCTTTCCTGTGCTAACCTCTTCATCTCAGAGTAGCACTTGCAACCTACGTCCTCAATTATTTTCTTGATGTATTCCAATCTCTGTCTTCCTCTACAGTTTTTGCCATGTACTGCTCCCTCTAGTACCATGGAAGTCATTCCCTCATGTCTTAGCAGATGTCCTATCATCCTGTCCCTTCTCCTTATCAGTGTTTTACACATATTCCTTTCCTCTCCGATTCTGCGTAGAACCTCCTCATTCCTTACCTTATCAGTCCTCCTAATTTTCAACATTCGTCTGTAGCACCACATCTCAAATACTTCGATTGTCTTCTGTTCCGGTTTTCCCATAGTCCATGTTTCACTACCATACAATGCTGTACTCAAGACGTACATCCTCAGAAATTTCTTCCTCAAATTAAGGCCGGTATTTGATATTAGTAGACTTCTCTTGGCCAGAAATGCCTTTTTTGCCATAGCGAGTCGGCTTTTGATGTCATCCTTGCTCCGTCCATCATTGGTTATTTTACTGCCTAGGTACCAGAATTCCTTAACTTCATTGACTTCGTGACCATCAATCCTGATGTTAAGTTTCTCACTGTTCTCATTTCTACTACTTCCCATTACCTTCGTCTTTCTCCGATTTACTCTCAAACCATACTGCGTACTCATTAGACTGTTCATTCCGTTCAGCAGATCATTTGATTCTTCTTCACTTTCACTCAGGATAGCAATGTCATCAGTGAATCGTATCATTGATATCCTTTCACCTTGTATTTTAATTCCACTCCTGAAACTTTCTTTTATTTCCATCATTGCTTCCTCGATGTACAGATTGAAGAGTAGGGGCAAAAGGCTGCAGCCTTGTCTTACACCCTTCTTAATACGAGCACTTCATTCTTGATCGTCCACTCTTATTATTTCCTCTTGGTTGATGTACATATTGTATATGACCCGTCTCTCCCTATAGCTTACCCCTACTTTTTTCAGAATCTCGAACAGCTTGCACCATTTTATATTGTCAAACGCTTTTCTTTAGCCTTGCTTCCATTATTAGCCGTAATGTCAGAATTGCCTCTCTCGTCCCTTTACTTTTCCTAAAGCCAAACTGATCGTCACCTAGCGCATTCTCAATTTTCTTTTCGATTCTTCTGTATATTATTCTTGTAAGCAGCTTCGATGCATGAGCTGTTAAGCTGATTGTGCGATAATTCTCGCACTTGTCAGCTCTTGCCATCTTCGGAATTGTGTGGATGATGCTTTTCTGATAGTCAGATGGTATATCGCCAGACTCATATATTCTACACACCAACGTGAATAGTCGTTTTGTTGCCACTTCCCCCAATGATTTTAGAAATTCTGATGGAATGTTATCTATCCCTTCTGCCTTATTTGACCATAAGTCCTCCAAAGCTCTTTTAAATTCCGATTCTAATACTGGATCCCCTATCTCTTCTAAATCGACTCCTGTTTCTTCTTCTATCACATCAGACAAATCTTCACCCTCATAGAGGCATTCAATGGGCTTGCTGTTGAGGTATCGAATATATTGCTTCCCCCCTACTTATACCTCCTGAGGAGATCACGATTGTAAAATTAGAGAGATTCGAGCGTGCACGGAGGCTTTCCAGCAGTCGTTCTTCACGCGAACCATACGTGAGTGGAACAGGAATGGGAGGTAATGACAGTGGCACATAAAGTGCCCTCCGGCACACACCGTTTGGTGGCTTGCAGAGTATAAATGTAGATGTAGATGTAGATATGATGGTACCAGGTGGTATTGTATGCCTTTCGAAGATCAAAGAAAACAGCAACTAGATGTTCTCACCGAGTAAAAGCCGTACGAATAACCAACTCTAGTGAGACTAAATTGTCGATCGCTGAGCAGCCCTAATGGAAGCCCCCCCCTGTTGCTGGGCTAGGAGGCCCCGAGCTTCGAGGATCCACATGAGCCGCCGACTCACCATCCGTTCCAGGAGTTTGCACATAATGTTGGTAAGGCTGATAGGGCGATAGTTATCAACCACCAGCAGATCTGCACCAGGTTTCAGCACCGGGAGGTAACGCTATCCTGCCAACGAGTTGGGAAAATGCCCTCCGTCCAAATGCGGTTAAACAGGGCGAGTAATTCACCCTGACAGCGCGCTGAGAGGTGGTGAAGAAACTGGTTGTGAATTCGGTCTGGACCTGGAGAGGTATCGGGATAAGCTGTAAGGGCAGTTTGGAACTCCCATTCACTAAACGGGGCGTTGTATTGTTCCCAACGGTGCGTGTGAAACAACAATTGCGTACACTCAACCTGCTCTTTATTGGTGCGGAATTCTGCGCTGTAGCCTGCTGTCATGGAAATACGAGTGAAGTACTCTGCCAGAAGTTCGGCGATGGCAATTGGGTCAGTACAAAGTGTACCCCAAAGAGAAAGGCAAGGGACAGACGCACGAGGGCGAAAGCCAAAAATTCATACTCCGCCAGATTAACCGCCGAGCTCAGGCCCGCAGCCGTTTAAAGGCAACCGGATTCTCTAGGGAAGGATGACGCCGGTGTCGTTGCAGGGCTCGACGGCGGTCCTGGATAGTTTCTGCAATCTCTGGTGTCCACCAAGGGACTGACTTACTCCTTAGGGTACTTTAAGAGCAGGGGACATTTGCCTCGGCAGCAGAAACAATGGCCATAGTGACCTCGTCCACTGACAAATCAATGTCACCAGGAAGTGGAGCAATGGCCATAGAAGCTGCGGTGTAGGCTGCCCAGTCAGCTCCACGAAGAGACTATCGTGGCAGCTGGTCAGGGGGTTGGGACTGAAGAAGAGAAACCAGGATAGGAATGTGGTCACTACCACAAAGGTCGTCATGGACTCTCCAACTGAGGTACGGAAGAAGACCTTGGCTACTAAGAGAGAGGTCAATGGCCGAGTATGTGCCATGAGCCAAGCTAAAATATGTGGGAGCACCAGTGTTAAGGAGGCAAATGTCTTCCTGTGCCAAGAAAGCCTCAACGTTCCTACCCTGGCCCGAGATCTGGACCCCACCCCATAAAGGGTGGTGGGCATTAAAGTCCCCCAAAAGGAGAAATGGCAGGGGGGAGCTGGGCGAACAAGGCAGCTAGGTCGGCAAGAGGGACAACCTCATCTGGGGGAAAGTAGAGAGAAAAGATGGTAAGTTCCATTCCTGCCCGGATTGGAACAGCCACAGCCTCGAGAGCCATGTGAAGTGGCACTGGGGCACTAGGAACAGTGGCAAGAACATAAACACAGACCCCCTGTCGTATTCTATGCAGTTCTTATGGTAACCCTGGTAGCCACGGTGGGAGGGGGTCTGCTGAACAGGAAACCAGGTTTCCTGTAGGGCGAGACAAGTGGCAGGGAAGCGGCACAAAAGCTGTTTCAACTCAGCAAGATGGTGGAAAAGACCACAGAAATTCCATTGAAGGATAATGGTATCCGACTGTGAAGACATGAAAGAACCTGGGGGGATAGGTTACTCCTTAGAAGCACTCACTGATTGTGAAGTAGCCTGATCAACTTCCATAGGAGCTGTGGGTTGAGTAACATCTAGCTCCTGAGTGGACGATGGATGCTCCACATCAGCTTCAGGTGCAGTGGTGAACTCCTTTACTGTCTCTATGTCCTTCTCCTTTTGCTTTTTCTTCTTTTTGGTAGGGTCCCGTTTGTATTTCAGTTTATCAGGCTGGGTGGGCTTTTCCGACCCAGTCTCATGGACTGAGGAAGACCTGGAAGCCCTACGGCCCTCAGGTGGTGGCTTTTTCAGCCACTGGCTGACATCTGGAGGGGCAGTAACTGTGGAAGGGAGGGCACCAAGCGATCCCTTCCATGCGAGGGGAGCCGGAGGAGGCGGGCACTTCTCCAGTGCAGAGGTGGGGACTGAAGTCACCAAAGGAGGAGGGGTTGTTACTCCCAATGTTGATAACAGAGGAGCAATGGAAGAGGGTGTTCCCAACTACCTGGGGGCAGGAATAGATGGCCGGGTGGGAGGGTCCACAAAAAGTGGCTGAGCTTGTGGGCTCGTCGCCAGGGATGGCGACATCGAAGCTGCTGCAGCAAATGTCGATGAAATGCGCACAGGGTGAACTCAGTCGTATTTGCATTTAGCCTCTGTGTAAGTGAGCCTACCCAAGGTCTTATACTCCATAATCTTCCGTTCTTTTTGATAGACCACTCAGTCTGACCAGCAAGATGAATGTTTCTGTCCGCAGTTGACACAAACATGGGGCGGCGAACACGGGACGTTGGGGTGGCAGGCACGTAGACAGTCCTGACAGGTAGGGTTGGCGTCACATCTCAATGACGTATGCCCGAACCTCCAGCACTTAAAGCAGCGCACGGGAGGAGGGACGTAAGGCTTAACATCACATTGACATACCATCACCTTGACCTTCTCGGGCAGGGTGTCTCCCTTGAAAGCCAAGAAGAAGGTGCCGGTGGCGACCCTACTATCTTTAGGTCCCCTGAAGACACATCGTATGAAGTGGACTCCACGGCATTCCAGAATTGCATGAAACTCATCGTCAGACTGCAACAACAGGTCATGATGAAAAATAAGTCCCTGAACCATATTGAGGCTCTTATGAGGCGTAATGGAGACTGCAACATCACCGAGCTTGTCACAAGCAAGTAATGCCCATGACTGTGCTGGGGATGCTGTCTGTATGAGGACTGCTCCAGACCTCATTTTAGACAGACCCTCAACTTCTCCGAACTTGTCCTCTAAATTTTCCACAAAAAGCGGAGGCTTTGTGGTCAGATATGAGTCCACATCTGTTTGGCTGCAAACCAGAAATCGAGGAGAATACGTCTCACCAAGTAATTTAGACCGTCATTCCTCCCCTGGTGTGGACAGGGAAGGGAACAATTGGGGGTCATACTGTAAAGCATGGACCTTTCCTTTCTTACAGACTCGTGCTTGTGCACTATTTGTACAGGGTTATTACAAATGATTGAAGCGATTTCACAGCTCTACAATAACTTTATTATTTGAGATACACTCCTGGAAATGGAAAAAAGAACACATTGACACCGGTGTGTCAGACCCACCATACTTGCTCTGGACACTGCGAGAGGGCTGTACAAGCAATGATCACACGCACGGCCCAGTGGACACACCAGGAACCGCGGTGTTGGCCGTCGAATGGCGCTAGCTGCGCAGCATTTGTGCACCGCCGCCGTCAGTGTCAGCCAGTTTGCCGTGGCATACGGAGCTCCATCGCAGTCTTTAACACTGGTAGCATGCCGCGACAGCGTGGACGTGAACCGTATGTGCAGTTGACGGACTTTGAGCGAGGGCATATAGTGGGCATGCGGGAGGCCGGGTGGACGTACCGCCGAATTGCTCAACACGTGGGGCGTGAGGTCTCCACAGTACATCGATGTTGTCGCCAGTGGTCGGCGGAAGGTGCACGTGCCCGTCGACCTGGGACCGGACCGCAGCGACGCACGGATGCACACCAAGACCGTAGGATCCTACGCAGTGCCGTAGGGGACCGCACCGCCACTTCCCAGCAAATTAGGGACACTGTTGCTCCTGGGGTATCGGCGAGGACCATTCGCAACCGTCTCCATGAAGCTGGGCTACGGTCCCGCACACCGTTAGGCCGTCTTCCGCTCACGCCCCAACATCGTGCAGCCCGCCTCCAGTGGTGTCGTGACAGGCGTGAATGGAGGGATGAATGGAGACGTGTCGTCTTCAGCGATGAGAGTCGCTTCTGCCTTGGTGCCAATGATGGTCATATGCGTGTTTGGCGCTGTGCAGGTGAGCGCCACAATCAGAACTGCATACGACCGAGGCACACAGGGCCAACACCCGGCATCATGGTGTGGGGAGCGATCTCCTACACTGGCCGTACACCACTGGTGATCAACGAGGGGACACTGAATACTGCATGGTACATCCAAACCGTCATCGAACCCATCGTTCTACCATTCCTAGACCGGCAAGGGAACTTGCTGTTCCAACAGGACAATGCACGTCCGCATGTATCCCGTGCCACCCAACGTGCTCTAGAAGGTGTAAGTCAACTACCCTGGCCAGCAAGATCTCCGGATCTGTCCCCCATTGAGCATGTTTGGGACTGGATGAAGCGTCGTCTCACGTGGTCTGCATGTCCGGCACGAACGCTGGTCCAACTGAGGCGCCAGGTGGGAATGGCATGGCAAGCCGTTCCACAGGACTACATCCAGCATCTCTACGAACGTCTCCATGGGAGAATAGCAGCCTGCATTGCTGCGAAAGGTGGATATACACAGTACTAGTGCCGACATTGTGCATGCTCTGTTGCCTGTGACTATGTGCCTGTGGTTCTGTCAGTGTGATCATGTGATGTATCTGACCCCAGGAATGTGTCAATAAAGTTTCCCCTTCCTGGGACAATGAATTCACTGTGTTCTTATTTCAATTTCCAGGAGTGTATTTTCACAATGCTTTGCACACACATACAAAAACTCAAAAAGTTTTTTTTAGGCATTCACAAATGTTCGATACGTGCCCCTTTAGTGATTCGGCAGACATCAAGCCGATAATCAAGTTCCTCCCACACTTGACGCAGCATGTCCCCATCAATGAGTTCGAAAGCATCGTTGATGCGAGCTCGCAGTTCTGGCACGTTTCTTGGTAGAGGAGGTTTAAACACTGATCTTTCACATAACCCCACAGAAAGAAATCGCATGGGGTTAAGTCGGGAGAGCGTGGAGGCCATGACATGAATTGCTGATCATGATCTCCACCACGACCAATCCATCGGTTTTCCAATCTCCTGTTTAAGAAATGCCGAACATCATGATGGAAGTGCCGTGGAGCACCATCCTATGGTACGTTTAGCTCCCTGCTTGCTTTATTCGTCGACTTCCGTGGGCTACGTGTGAAACTTGCCCGCACGCGTTCAACCGTTTCTTCGCTCACTGCAGGCCGACCTGTTGATTTCCCCTTACAGAGGCATCCAGAATCTTTAAACTGCGCATACCATCGCCGAATGGAGTTAGCAGTTGGTGGATCTTTGTTGAACTTCGTCCTGAAGTGTCGTTGCACTGTTATGACTGACTGATGTGAGTGCATTTCAAGCACGACATACGCTTTCTCGGCTCCTGTCGCCATTTTGTCTCTGGCGGCAGAAACCTGAAGTGCGGCTTCAGCCGAACAAAACTTTATGAGTTTTTATACATATCTGCAGTGTGTCGTGACCATATGTCAATGAATGGAGCTACAGTGAATTTATGAAATCGCTTCAATCATTTGTAATAGCCCTGTATTTAGTTTCATGGTGGTCCCACGAGCAGCTAGGGGAAGGAATGTCCACTCAGACAGAGCCCCACTTGCCTGGGTAACCCTAATACAACCGGGGGGGGGGGGGGGGGCGCCAGGTTCCCCAGAGGTCACCCACTAGGAACTATTCTACCTCAACAGCCATGCGTCTCCTCAGTGCGCAGCACACCTTGAGATTGAGGCTTTTTTTTTATAGAGGTTTATACCATCCTCACGACCCAGGCTGTTAAGCCAAGATCCCCGGGCTCTCTACCATACAACGTTCCACCGCCGTGCCTTACGGTGGTCGTTGGAGCACGCTCAGAGCTTACGGTATTGAGGGCTGGTGGCGCTTCCAAGTTCCCAGCTCAGGGACCCCGGGGTCACCAAGCCCGTACCCAGCAACTAAATGCCGAGCACCCTGAGGGGTCACTTTGTGGGACATAGGTTGCATATCAGTGTTGTCCAAAGTTATTTGTTGATGAAATCTTACTCATCTTAATTTCCTTGATGTCATCATAATTGTTATTACACATTGTCCTGTACCGAAATGGATATGATCTCAGTGCAAGAGCCCTGGATTTGTCACATTTCTTATCAAAATTCACATCCCTGAAACCAGTATCTTATAATAATGTATTCTTCAAACAACTGAGATGATAATCACCTGTTCACATTATCAAAAATGTAACTCCTTTTAAATATCATCATATCCAGAACAGACCGTCAGTATATTCATTGTTATATACCTTCAAAACTTTACAAAATGTTTTCCTTAGTTTCCTTCAGGTTTGTCCCCATGAACAAATAATTTTTCAGTGAATCAAAGCAACAATTACCATCCAAGTATCTTACAGGCTTGGAGCACCAGGTGGTGTTTGCAGAAAAAGCAAAGGAACTAAGCAAATGCTTGTTGAAACCCTATGTTCTGGTGTTTTATATAAATCTTAAAATGTTTCAAGGCTACTAAATAAGCACTGTGGCACCAAATGGACCACTAACCAGAGCTTAAGTTTTACAAAGAACTGCTGGAGTCTTCTAAGTCTAAGAAAGAAGAGCTAGTTTGTTAGAGATTAAATTATAAATTACAGTTAATTTTCACTAATAACAAGCGTATCTTAAATGGGTGCATCATTAATGCCCAAAGTATTTCACATGGACAGATAAAACCCTTCTGAATTTTGATCCAGAAGGCAGTGTGTAAACTGTACTCAGAGAAGCAATTTTAATTTTTTCATTCCATTAAGGCACAAATGATTATGAAATATGTATATTGTACAGGATGTCCCAAATAAGATTGGTTTGCCTCATGCCCCAGATTCAAGTAACAATGAACTAACTAAAAAAAGAGTGGATAATAGTAATGTTAAAAAAATGTAGTTACCTGTTTATAAGAGATGCTGGAAGTGGTGGCTACAGGCATCGAGGCATTGCTGACTTCATGTGATGTTGTTTCCAGTGACACACCGTAATTCTGCAGAAGTGATGTTGTTAATGTGTCTTCTAAAGTTCCATTTAAAATCACCTATTGTGCAAGGATTGACAGCATACACTTTGCTATTTACTGCACTCCATAAATAAAAATCACAAATCCAGGGACCTTGGGGTCAGAGGCCTCTACTGACACGTCTATCTTCAGGAAATATGTTAGTGACGTGGTCCATACTTTGGATGGGTTTGTGAGTGGTTGCTCCACCATGTTGGAATACTACTTGCAGCTCCTCTGCATCTATTAATTCTGCATAGAAAGAGTCAAAGATCTCTACATACCTGGCACTGTGTAAGGTATAACTGAAAAACCTGGAGTCAATAATGCACAAGTCCGACAACACATACCAAACACCTATCTTCTCTGAGAGGAGAGATTATTCTTGCAGAATATGTGGGTTGTCCTGTGACCTGTATCTGTAATCCTGGAACAATTGAAGCTAGTCTCATCTGACACAGTGAAAGCAAGAGGTCCAAGTAACGATTAGCAATTAATGTTAACAGCCACTCACAATAATACTCTTTTTTCCTGGTCCTCAAATTTCAACTCTTGCACCACATACACACGATATGCTTTTAATTTCATATCTTCTTGTATACAATGACAAGATGTATGAGATACACCAACCTGCTGTGACTTTTGAGGTCTTCTTGTAATGCCCATTTGAATTATGTCTGTATTTTCAGGGATTCTCACTGTTAGTCACTCATTCCTCTGCACATTCTGAATGGATCCTACAGCTCTCCATGTATGGTACAAATTTTGAATTGTGCAGTTTGTGGGTAGTATCAGTATGCTACCAGGATATTTCATTTGAAACATTTCTTTACATTCATTGATGGGGCCTGTAACACTCCACAATATCAATTCACTGTTCTAATGGAAACTGACCCATTTCTGTAACAACTCAAAAATATGGCTTCTTGCAGCAACTGATGCACAAACAAAGAGCTGCACTCAACTTTCCAGTAAAATGCAGTGTAGCCAATTTTTGATCCAGTGTTGCCACTTCACAAGTAATTTGACTAAAGATGATTAACTAGTACCTGAGGCATACTGTGTGTGTGTGTGTGTGTGTGTGTGTGTGTGTGTGTGTGAGAGAGAGAGAGAGAGAGAGAGAGAGAGAGAGAGAGAGAGAGAGAGAGGGGGGGGGGGCACCCCATACATGGTAAATATGTTATTCATTTAAATATTTTATAATTATATTACAAATGAGAATGTATTTTACAGTTCTTGTGAACGTTTCATGGTTTTCAGAAACCTTTGTGTTTTATCCATTCCAAAAATTATTATGTGAGTATTTGTTGATTCCACAATTAAAAATGTCCTCTTGTAGTTTACAAAAGTCAACATGTCAATTAAACATTTGTTATTGTTTATGAAAACTAGCAATGTATTTTGTGGAAACTGTCACACACCTTTTGAAACAATTGTCTGCTCTTAATACTGATCTGTTCATTTTTGGAACTAACTGTCAAATATAAACAGAACCAGTGAAGACAGGTTAATTAAACAAGTAATCAGTTACAAACACCTATGTCTACACATTCACACAAACAAATCACAAATGCATGCAAGCTGTGTGTGGCTATTCTGAGTCACCATAAGTGTGTCTGATGGAAGCTGTAATCCGGTGTTGGAATGAGGGTGTGAAGGGGAAGGAATAGTGAGTTTGGGTGGGGGAAGGCCTATTGCTGCTTCTGGGAGCAGGGAGCATGCAGGGATGTGGTGGGGACAGGGTAAGGCTCTAGGTGCAGTTGGAAGGTTTGATGGGAATTTGTGGTGGAAAAGAAGGGAAATAGAGGTGAGGACATGGACTTGGGGGCACATTAGTGGAATAGAAGGCAATGTTGTGATGGAGTGGGTGCAAGAAAGGGATAGGTAAGTGGAGGAGAGGGACCAGTGGAGGTTGCAGCCAGGTGGTTTATGGGAACATAGGATATATTTCAGGGAGTGCTCCTATCTGGTTGGTTTGTGGGATTAAAGGGACCAGACTGCAATGGTCATCGGTCCCTTGTTCCAAAACTTAAAAACACCCACACAGAGTAAAAAATGGATAATAGAGACAACAGACAACACAGGACAACACAGGACAAGAAAAACTCAGACAAAGAACAGACAAAACAAATTAAAATCATACGGAGTGTGGTGGTGGTTGGCCGACCATAGAGAAAAAAAAAAGGGAAAAGCCAACCACCGAGAGACACATTAAAAACTCAGTCTAAAATCGTAGGCCAAAGGCCAGAATCAGCAAAATAACATAACAAACACTCAGATTAAACGATAAAAACCCCTGCCCAAATAAAACATAAAACTCAGCCAGCCATAGCAGGGTCATCAGTTAAAAGAGCAGGGAGTGTATCAGGCAGCGCAAATGTCTGCCTGACCACAGCTAAAAGGGGGCAGGCCAACAAAAAGTGGGCCACTGTCAAAGCTGCCCCGCAGCGACATAGAGGAGGGTCCTCCTAGCACAGTAAATAACTGTGTGTCAGCCAGGAGTGGCCAATGTGGAGCCGGCAAAGGACTACGGAGTCCCTGCAAGTGGCTCGCAGGGATGACTACCACACAGCTGTCGTCTCCTTGACAGCACGGAGTTTATTATGTGTGGTCAGTTCACGCCATTCATCGGCCCATAGCGCAAAAACTTTGCGGCATAAGACTGCCCTCAAATCAGTCTCCTGGAGACCAACGTCCAGAGATGGTTTACTGGTGGCCTCTGTCGCCAGTCGGTCAACATGTTCATTGCCCGGGATACCGACATGACCGGGGGTCCACACAAAGACCACAGAGCGACCGCAACAGGCAAGAGTATGCAGGGACACCTGGATAGCCATCACCAGATGAGAACGAGGGAAACACTGGTCGACAGCTCGTAAACCGGTCAGGGAATCACTACAGATAACGAAGGACTCACCTGAGCAGGATCGGATATACTCTAGGGCACGAAAAATGGCGACCAGCTCAGCAGTAAAAATGCTGCAGCCAGCCGGCAAGGATTGTTGTTCATAGTGGTCCCCTAGAGTGAGAGCATAACCGACCCAACCAGCAACCATCGAACCATCAGAGTATACAATGCCAGAGCCCTGATACGTGGCTAGCATGGAATAAAAGCGGCGGCGGAAGGCCTCCGGAGGGACTGAGTCCTTCGGGGCCCTGTGCCAATTTGAGCCGAAGGCAAGGGCGGTGCACGCACCATGGTGGTTTATGCAAAGGGGCCTGGAAAGGAGGTGGAACAGGGAAAACCCCAAGCCCGGAGAGAAGCTCTTTGATGCGGACCGCGATCGTACAACCTGACCGGGGCCGGCGTTCTGGCAGATGGACGACCAATTTCGGGAACAGAAGACAATAATTTGGATACCCGGGCAAGCTAAAAACATGGGCAGCATAAGCGACCAGTAAATGTTGGCGCCACAACTGCAGTGGAGGGACACCCGCCTCCACAAGTATGCTGTCCACAGGGCTAGTCCAGAAGGCACCAGTGGCAAGTCGTATCCCACTGTGTAGTATTGGGTCCGGCACCCGCAACGCAGATGGGGATGCTGAGCCATAAGCCAGACTCCCATAATTCAGACGGGACTGGATTAACGCCTGGTAGAGCCGTAAGACGGTAGATCGGTCGGTGCCCCAGCTGGTGTCACTCAGGCATCTCAGAGCATTTAGATGCCGCCAACACGTCTGTTTAAGCTGCCGAATATGAGGCAGCCAAGTCAACCGGGCATCAAAAACAACTCCCAAAAACCTATGTGTGTCCACTACAGCAAGAAGTTCTCCAGCAAGATAAAGCCGCAGCTCATGGTGGACTGTTCAGTGCCGGCAGAAATGCGTAACGCAGGTCTTGGCAGCTGAAAACTGGAAACCATGCGCTACAGCCCAAGACTGCACCTTGCGGATAGCGCCCTGCAGCTGATGTTCAGCGGCTGCAATGCCAATAGAGCTATAGCAAAGGCTGAAGTCGTCAGCATACAAGGACGCTGAGACAGACGTTCCAAACGCCGCAGTAAGCCCGTTAATTGCTATTAAAAACAGGCACACACTTAAAACAGATCCCTGTGGCACCCCGTTCTCCTGAACTCGGGACAAGCTATGTGAGGCTGCGACTTGCACGTGGAAGGTTCGATGCGACAGAAAATTCCAGATGAAAATCGGCAGTGGAGCGTGGATACCCTATCCATGAAGCATAGAAAGGATGTGATGACGCCATGTCGTATCGTAAGCCTTCCGCATGTCGAGAAAGACAGCGACCGGGTGCTGTCGGCGGGCAAAGGCAGTATGGATGGCAGACTCCAGGCTCACCAGACTGTCGGCGGTGGAGCGGCCTTTACGGAACCCACCCTGAGATGGAGCCAGAAGGCCCCAAGACTCCAGTACCCAATTCAAGCACCGGCTCACCATCCATTCAAGCAACTTGCAAAGAACGTTCGTGAGGCTAATGGGACGGTAGCTGTCCACCTCCAAAGGGTTCTTCCGAGCTTTCAAAATAGGGATAACAATACTTTCCCGCCATTGCGACGGAAACTCACCCTCGACCCAAATACAGTTGTAAAGGTCAAGGATGCGTTGCCGGCAGTCCACTGAAAGATGTTTCAGCATCTGACAGTGGATGCGATCTGGCCCAGGAGCGGTATCAGGGCAAGTGGCGAGGGCACTGTGAAATTCCCACTCACTGAATGGAACATTGTAGGATTTAGGATGGTGGGTGCGAAATGAAAGGCTCCGACGTTCCATCCACTCTTTAATGGAGCGGAAGGCCAGTGGGTGATTCGAAGAAGTGGAACTCAGAGCAAAATGCTCTGCCAAGTGGTCGGCAATTACGTCAGAGTCAGTACAAATTGCTCCATTAAGTGAGAGCTCAGGGACGCTGACAGGGGTCCGATAGTCATAGAGGCGTCTAATCTTGGCCCAGACCTACGATGGAGAGACATGGAGGCCAATAGTGGACACATACCGCTCCCAGCCCTCATGCTTGCGTTGGCGGATAAGGTGGTGTGCCCGCACACGCAGCCGTTTGAAAGTGATGAGGTGTTCAATGGAGGGATGTCGCTTGTGACGCTGTAGCGCCCGCCGGCGATCTTTAATCGCCTCAGCGATCTCAGGCGACCACCAAGACACAGTCCTCAACCGAGGGGGCCCAGAAGAACAGGGAATGGAAGATTATGTGGCAGTAACGATGCTGGTGGTGACCGAGTGAACCACCGCATCAATGTCGTCATTAGACAGAGGCTCAATAGCGGCAATGGAGGAAAACAAGTCCCAGTCAGCCTTATTCATAGCCCATCTGCTAGGGCACCCAGAAGAGTAATGCTGTGGCAGTAATAGAAAGATCGGGAAGTGGTCACTACCACACAGGTCGTCATGCACACTCCACTGGACAAAAGATAAGAGGCTAGGGCTGCAGATCGAAAGGTCGGTGGCAGAGTACGTGCCATGCGCCATGCTGAAGTGTGTGACGGCACCATCATTTAAAATGGAAAGATCGAGCTGTGCCAATAAATGCTCAATGGTGGTGCCTCGACCCGTTGCAACTGACCCACCCCACAGAGGGTTGTGGGCATTGAAGTCGTCCAGTAACAAGAAAGGTGGCGGCAATTGGGCTATCAGCGCAGCCAGGACATGCTGCGAGACATCACCATCTGGTGGAAGGTAAAGACTGCAGACTGTAACAGCCTGTGGCATCCACACCTGAACAGCGACAGCCTCTAATGGTGTTTGTAGAGGGACAGACTCGCTGTGAAGAGAGTGAAGGACATAGATGCAGGCGCCACCAGACACCCTTTCATAAGCTGCCCGGTTCTTATAATAACCCCGATAGCCACAGAGTGGGGGGGGGGGGGGGAGGGGGGGTTGTATTGTTGTAAACCAAGTTTCCTGAAGAGCAATGCAGAAGAAAGGGTGAAGGCTTATAAGTTGTCCGAGCTCAGCTAGATGTTGGAAAAACGACTGCAGTTCCACTGGAGTATGAAATTGTCCATGGCTGAGAAAGGTGTGAAGGGACTGGGAAGGCAATTTACGCCGCTTGGTCACTCGCTGCCACCGATTCAGAACCCGCAAGAGTGACATCCATGGCGTCTGAGGGACCGGCGAGATCCAGGTCTTCAGCAGACGCCAGAATCTCGACCTTGTCCTCAGAAGCTGAGCTTGTAGGAAGCAGTGGGATGGGTGCCACCGCAACGTCGGGATTCTTGGGTACCTTTTTCTTTTTCAGCTTACTTCGCTGTGCCTTCGGTGGTTCAGGCTGGGAGGGCTTCACTGGGTCAGTCTCAGGGACGGACGACGACCATGAGGGCCTACGACCAGGGACCGGTGGTTGTTTGAGCCACTTGCGGGTGTTTGCTTTTGTACCGGTCAGAACTTGGGAAGGGAGGTCCCCAAGGGACCCCTTCCTGGTGAGAGGAGCCAAAGAAGTCTTAAGCTTCTCCGGCTGGGAAGGGGGAACTGATGTCCCCGATGGTTGGAGGGGCGTTGCTCCTGAAGTAGATGGAACAGGAGCAACAGGGAGTGAAATGCCCCCCACCATCAAGGGGGCAGGTGTGGTTCTCTGGCTCTGAGAGCTAACAGTGTGTGGTGCAGCCATGGGAACTATAACAGGAGAGACAGTGGTAGCGTAAGTGGATGTCATGCGTACTGGATGCAGTCGTTCAAACTTATGCTTAGCCTCAATGTAGGTCAGCCTATCCAGGGTCTTGTATTCCATTATTTTCCGCTCCTTCTGGAGAATCTTACAGTCCGGCGAGCAAGGAGGATGGTGCTCCCTGCAGTTGACACAGATGGGAGGCAGGGCACATCGACCACAATCGCGACAGATGAGGGTGGAAGCACAGCGAGAAGACATATGGCCAAACTTCCAACACTTGAAGCATCGCATTGGGGGCGGAATATAGGGTTTGACATCACAACGATAGACCATCACCTTGACCTTCTCAGGTAAAGTGTCACCCTCGAAGGCCAAGATGAAGGCTCCGGTGGCAACTTGATGATCCCTCGGACCCCGGTGGACGCACCTGATGAAATGGACACCTCGTCGCTCTAAGTTGGCGATCAGCTCGTCATCGGACTGTAAAAGGAGATCCCTGTGGAAAATAATGCCCTGGACCACATTTAAACTTTTATGGGGCGTGACAGTAACGGAAACTGTCCCCCAGCTTATTACAAGCGAGCAAAGCCCGTGACTGGGCAGAGGATGCGGTTTTTATCAATACCGAACCGGACCGCATTTTGGACAAGCCCTCCACCTCTCCTAACTTGTCCTCTAAATGCTCCACAAAGAACTGAGGCTTCACGGATAGAAAGGATTCCCCATCAGCTCTGGTACAGACAAGATACCTCAGTGAATACGATTCACTCTCATTCATTGCCTTTCATTCCTCCAATGGTGTGGGCAGGGAGGGGGACAATTTGGGGTCATAAACATTACCTTTAAAATGAGCCCTCTAACGCTTAGAGACTGCTGGTGGCTGGCCACCAGCAAGAGATGATGTGCCACGCTTCATTGCGTGTCATCCACCCTGATGCCACCTACTCCAACCAAGGGCCCTCCTCACGGGCGCCACCCAGCCACAGCAATAGCCACCTGGAAGGATGGCCATTGCCGGGAGTCCTGATGCCCCAGGGAGACGGGCATCTACTCCTTGGCATACATGTGGAGTAAACGGCGCAGGCATCAGCAGAGCGATCCCTGTGTTGTCAGGGGCTACAACCAACAGGGTACATGGCAGCCCCACCACAACGGACAGGCTACCGTGCTGGATTTTAGGTGACATGTGGTCCATTAGTGCAGAGAGTGGCACTGCACATTGCATGGCGGAAACTGCACGCAGGAACGTATCCATGCCCAATAGAGAGCAGGCAGGACTGCAATGCAACAACGAATAAGCTGGTGAAAGATCTCAACACAAGATGGACACAATGCACCAAGTGAGGCGCCCTTCCCCAATCGGCTTGCTCTTCGGAAAAATTTTGAGAGATGGAGGTCAAACCCAACAGGGGACCATCACATGAGCCTGAAAAGTTTGAGACTCCTTTTAGTTGCCTCTTACGACAGGCAGGAATACCACAGGCCTATTCTTACCCCCGAACCCGCAGGGGGGTGCTCCTATCTGTGCAGTTCAGAAAAACTGGTATTGATATGAAGGATCCAAATGGCACAGGCTTTAAAGCAGTCATGGATGTGAAGCATATTGTGTTGGGCTGCATGTTTATCAGCTGGGTGGTCCAGCTGTCTCTTGGCCACAGTTTGTCAATGGCAATTAATGTAGACAGACAGCTTCTTAGTTATCATGGCAAAGTGGAAAACAGCAGAGTGTTTGCTGCTTGGTTTGTAGATCACATGTCCACTTTCACAGATAGCTGTGCCTTTTATGGTGTATGAGGTACCTATGAACTGACTGGAGTGGGTGGTGGTTGTGGTTGTGGTGGTGGTGGGAGAATTATTGGACAGGTTTTGCATCTAGGTCTGCTACAGGGATATGAGCCGTTAGGTAAGAGGTTGGGGGCAGTGATGAAGTATGGATGAACAAGGCTATTATGTAGGTACTTGGGTGGCAATGGAAAAGGTGGGAAGGATGTAAGATAGGATATTCCTCATGAGCCTTGACGGGGGCATCACATCTCATACACTGCATTGCCAGCACAGTTGAGCCCTACTACCCACGGTGCAGGCAACAGGATGGAGCAGCCAGCTGCAGGTGGGCTCGGGTGTGTAAATGTGGCATGATGCACGGCTCCAGTGTACATTTTTGTTCTGTAATAGTTTGCCTCTTTTCAAGAGGAGGTCTCTAGTGAAAAAGACAGTTTCATAAATGATCAAGCTCGGAACATTCAGAACACCCAAGATCAGTAAAATGAAATTTAATGCCACAGATTATTCTTAGAGCTCTTTTCTGTATTCTGAAAGCCTTTACACTTTGAGTGTCCCCAGAAAATGACCCCAGACAGAGGCAGTGAGAGGAACTGCACATAGTATGCCTGCAGTACTGTTTTGTTTTTGTAGACTTTAATATTCTTAGACCACAGCACATGGATGGGAGTTTCTTAGACAAATTATTTATATGAGAGTCCCACTTTAAGCCTTGCTGCTCCCAAAGATCCAATAATTTTTTGTCACATTTGATAGGGGATCGTTTTTAACTGTATTTAAACAGACATTTGAGTAGATGGAGCAAGTAAAGGAAAGTTGACACCCACAGTTTGCCAGTATATACAGTGAGTTTTGTTTTGGTGAATGACTCAGAAAGTCAATTCATAGAACTTTCTGCTTTTGCCTGCAAGGTTTCTGGGCTGTATCCAATAAGCAGTAGGCAGCATAGGATGGTTTTTTGGGACTCACATATTCAATAAAGTCATCTACATAAATCATTAAGAGTAGTGGACTTAAGATTGAGCAATGAAGTATCTCACATTTTATTGGTAATTAGGTAGAAAGGGAGGAGGTTGGTTGGTTTGGGGGATTAAAGGGACCAGACTGCTAAAGGGAGGAGGTGTTATTCTTACTGTAGAATTCATACTGACATGATACATCCTGCCTGTGGCTTTTTGAGGTGTGGACACAAAGAGCTATGTGCTACATATCTTACTCCTCGTTTTGCTGATTTTTCAAGCAAAAAGTTGTGTTCCAAGATGTCAAAGGCTTTTGACAGGTCTAGAAAAATACCTGCAACTATTACGGTATATTGGTAATTTTTACATATGGACCATCTGCCAGCAACTAAATAAAACACAATTTTAGTGCCACACGCATTTCGCATATATTTTCTGCAAGGAATCATCAGTGGCAGGTTGCGGGGACAATTTCTTACATATTATGCTCCTGTTGCGTTTTTGGTGTTGTTCTTCAGATGGTCCATAAGTGAAAATTATCAATATACCGTAATATTACACGCAACTGAGGAAGACAGGACTACAAAAGTTGAAGATTCATGCAACTAATTTATGTCGATCAAGGGATTTTAAAGAACAATCTAAGAATTAATAGTACTAGTACACAATCTCAGAGGTATTAATTGTATATCATGGGAATAATGACCATCTGTTTGATAATCAATAAGTAGTTTTTGTAACTGTAATTATTTTATAATTAACTTTATTTTCAGATTAATCTCAATAAACCCATTTGTATTTTGTAGAAGTTTGCAGTAAGCTTTTCTTTGTTAGATACTGTAAATGTTGAAACTTAACATTTAAAACAAGAAAAGCATGTGACAAGGATGATAGGGCCAGTATGTTCATTTTTTTCCTATTTATGTTTGACACATTTTGGTTCACTGTACAACAAAACGACAAATTCTATCATTACACATGCGAAAGACTCCTACTTCTTGACATTTTAGCTGCATGTTTTTAGTCCCACTGGCAAACAATTATCTTAAGATTTAAATGCTCACATTTAACATTGTACTGTGAGTTATTGATTTTGCAGAAAGTCTATTGCCAAGAATGTGATCCTCTTGAAAGCAAGCATCTAGTTGTTCAATTACTAGTAACACCTGTTTATTACAGAATCAAAATATTTCAACAAGTTTCTCTGTTTGCAGTATGATTCATAAGGAAACAAACTCATGGGTTAACAAACTCTTTGTGCTTTCCTTTAAGAGGGTTCAGTTGTCCACAAACTATGAGGGCATCATCTGCAGTCTATGTTAACAAAAACTACTATACTTTCTAAGGTATAATATGGTGCCCGTAGTATTGTGTAGTGTCACAAAGCTCCAGAAACAATCAAAATTAAGTAGTTCTTTGTTTAGGAAGTGTAATAAACACGTAGCAAAAGGAATTCGGTGCTAAGTGTGCAACTTCTGGCTGCATGAGAAATGCGCCAAAGTGTGTTTAAAATTCGTAAGTGAGGATATACAGATGACATGCTCCTGGTGTTTAGGTGATGAACAGTTGCGATTGACTTCTACCGTAAGTACAAAAGACGAAATTATTCGTATCCTGCAAAATGATACAAACGCATTAAAAGCAGAATTGTCGTCGCTACAGGAAGAAAATAGTTTGCTGAAAAAGACAAAAGATTGTATTTGTAAAAAAACTGAAGAGTTAGAAGAAAATAGGACCAAATTGTCGCACCTGCGGAGGGATACATGTGAACAAAAACACTCAGTTCCTATTACAGTACAAACTGATTTAGACATAAAAAATGAAAATAAGTGGGCAAGTGATAGAATTGCTGAAAATGAAACAAAACGTCCCATGAGTACTGTAAATGCAAATAAGTTTTTAATAATAGACGACTCCATGTTAAGAAACATCGTAGTTCCAAACTCTAAAATAGACGTTCGCCCTGGAATCAGGACAAAGCAGTTACAGAAACATTTCAGCAATATCCTAATATCAGCAGCAAGCCCTACTAAGATATGTGATAGGAATCGCAAAGGTGTATTTATTCATGTTGGAATGAACTGTCTATGAAGAAGCAGTGAAGAAGAAATCATCAACACGAGAAAACTAGTAAGAACTACCAGAAACATCTACAACAACTCGAGAATTATAATCAGTGGCATTGTGTATAGAAGGTCAGTATGTGACAAATACATATACAAAATAAACGACAATATTAAAGAGGAATGTAATAAACTGGGTGTAATACTCATTGATCTAAACAAATTTCTTAATGACAGGTGTCTTGGTAAAGATGGATTGCATCTTAACAGACTAGGCTCTAGAATATTTAGTAAGATGTTCATAGATGTTTGTCATCAGATTATAATGAACAAGGGAAACTTACAAGCAGTAATAGGGGTGAAAATACATGCATGCAAATATATTCTAGAGAAATGTTAAATTCCCATTGTAAAACATCTCCTTGGAAAGAAAGTTCAAAAAATACCAGAAATGATGTATCAGATGAAATCCAGACCTCCACTTCACAGCCAGGATTTTCTGTGGCAACACAAAATAAAAACTCACAGGTAAAACACAAAAATATGAACTTTGTTCTTTTTCACCAAAATGTGCAATTACCAACTAGTAAAACAAGTGAAATCCAAATCCTATTAGAAAACAAAAAGTACCTCATTATTGTGTCTCACAGAACATTGGCTTGATGAGGACAAGTTACATATTGTGTCCCTATCTAACTTTGTGCTAGGTGGTTATTTCTGTAAAAAATTCTTAAACATGGTGGCAGTTGTATATTCATAAGAAATAATATAAACTTTGTAAATGTAAAATTTCCTGTTGAAGTAGTGAAGGAAAAAGATGCAGAGCTATCAGGAGTTGAGATAGTAGACATTAAACTAGCTGTTATTTGTTTACACAGAGCTCCAACTGGTAACATAAATACTCTCCTAAAAAGTTTGAATATAACAGAGGGAAACATTCCACGTGGAAAAATATATCTAAAAAGAAAGATGATGAGACTTACCAAACAAAAGCGCTGGCAGGTCGATAGACACACAAACAAACACAAATATACACACAAAATTCAAGCTTTCGCAACAAACTGTTGCCTCATCAGGAAAGAGGGGAAGGAGAGGGAAAAACGAAAGGATGTGGGTTTTAAGGGAGAGGATAAGGAGTCACTAAGGTAAGTCTTTCCGCTCCCGGGATTGGAATGACTCCTTATCCTCTCCCTTAAAACCCACATCCTTTCGTCTTTCCCTCTCCTTCCCCTCTTTCCTGATGAGGCAACAGTTTGTTGCGAAAGCTTGAATTTTGTGTGTATATTTGTGTTTGTTTGTGTGTCTATCGACCTGCCAGCGCTTTTGTTTGGTAAGTCTCATCATCTTTCCTCCTAAAAAGTTTGGAATATTCACTCAACAGACTAACACAAAGAAACAGAAGAGTTATTCTATGTGCTGATTTTAATATTGACTTTGCAAAGGACACCAAAGAAAAGAATGACTAACTGAATCTCTTGCAAACTTTTAACATGAAATCCGCCATAAAAACAACAACTCATGCCCCAAAGACTTCACGTACCATGATTGATCATATATTTGTAAATGTAGAAATTAAGTATACAATAGAAACACTAAACACAGACTTTGGAGATCACACAGCTCAAAAAATTTGAGTGTGGAAACTGAGCTACAGCTTAATCCCTGCCTAACAACCACCAGTAGAAACTACAGTAATGACAATATAAATCATTTTCTCCATTACTTGAGCAAAGGAAGATGGGAAGAGATTTACAACTGCGAACACACAGATGTAAAATATAACAACTTTATTAACAATTTTTCCTACTATTTTGAACTGTGCTTCCCTCCAACCCAGAGGAAAAAACATACAAGGAAAACAAAAAATAAATGGATTACTCTTGGGATTCTAGTACCTTCAAACAAAAAAAGATTACTGCACAGATTGTCCAAACAACTCACAATACCAGAATTTGACTCTTATTACAAAACCTATAAAAAGATATTCAAAAATGTTGTCAAACAAGCAGAAATAATGGCAGATGACACATACATAAAAAAATTCCACCAATAAGACGAAAGACAAATGGAATATTGTCAGAAAAGAAACTGCAGCAGAACAGATAGACTTCCATAACATTAACTGCCTAAAGGAGAACTCAACTGTGATAACTGAACCTATAAAAATTGCAAATAAATTTAATTCCTACTTTACACAGATAGCTGAACGTCTTATAAATCAAAATTTACAGTGTACTCCTATAAATCAATCCAGATGTACTATAAATAACAAATCTATTTTTCTACACCCTACCAATGAAAAGGAAATAATTAATATAATCAAAGAACTGAAGCCCAAATTCACCTTTGGTACTGACAATATCCCTGACTATATCTTGAAGAAATGTGCTCCCCTCATAGCCAGGTCACTTGTCAACATCAGTAACTGGTCTCTATCAGAAGTGGTGTTCCCAGAAAAATTTAAGATACCAAAAAGTAAAACCCCTGTTCAAGAAAGGGATAAAAACGGAATTATCAAACTACAAGCCCATCTCACTATTATCTGGTTTTTCCAAAATAATTGAAAAATCTATTATAAAAGATTAGTCAATTTCATGGAAAAAAATAATTATTTCTCAAATACTTAACATGGATTCCAAAAATCTAAATCTACTGAGACAGCTATCTTTGCATTCCTAAATGAAGCCTTAAATGCTATAGACAATAAAGAAAATATCTCAGCCATATTTCTAGATCTCTCTAAAGCATTCAATGTCATCAGTCACATCTTGCTTCAGAAACTTGCATCTGTAGGTATTAGAGGCACAGCCTATGAATAGATAAAATCATATCTCCAAAATAGAGAGCAATTAGTTGAGCTTACTATCCAAGAAGGGAACAAGATGAAGTCGTCCTGCTCAGAAAAGCATAGCATCAAGCAACCACAAGGCTCCATTCTAGGACCATTTCTGTTTCTACTCTTTGTAAATGACTTGAAACAAACTAGCCCATGCCATAATTACATAAAATTTGCAGATGACACAAATGTGATGATAAAATGAAGGACCAAAGAAGAATTACTACATGAGATTGAAAATTGTACCACCCACATTACAGACTGGTTTTCTGGTAACAACTTAGTAATAAACACAGAAAAAAAACAGTTACAATGCACATATACACAGTACAAAATAAATGACCACTAGCACCAAACAGTTTTTTACTAGAACCCTCAAAAATGTAAGCTCTACAAAATTTCTTGGGATATGGATCAAAGAAGATCTAAGATGGGTCCAACGTACAAAATCCATTACAAATAAATTAAATAACATTTGCTATACTAGCAAAATTCTTTCTGATTGCACATCAAAAGGGACACTAAAAGATGTATACTTCGCCCAGGCAGAATCCTTACTGTGATATGGTATAATCTTTTGGGGAAACACATCTGCTAGCAAAAGTTGTTTTATATGCCAAAAGAGAATTGTAAGAGCAATAGAAAATGCTGCATCAAGAAGCTCATGCAAGCCCTTATTCAAGAAATTACATATCCTTTCACTAACATTTCTGTACATTTTATAAATAATCATATTTGTAAGGAAAATCTTAGAAAATAGCAACAATCTTGTGTCAACCAACCATTCACCCGTATAACACTAGGAGAAAGCAGGACATACATGTTCAACATGCACACACAACACTCAAACAGAATGGACCACTGCAAACAGGCAACAGGCTGTACAATAAGCTACCTACAAACATTAAAACAATAAAAGACACTTCAAAATTTAAAACTGCTGTCCATAAACATTTATTGCACAAATGTTATTATAGTGTAGATGAATATCTCAAAACACAAAAATTTATTGCCAAGGTTAAATAAAATGTATGGGAGCTCAACTTTCAGTTGTGATAATATTAAGCCTAAATCAATGTAAATATTCTTGTATGATTTAAAAACATGTACTGTAAATCACAATGAGTTGTCCAATATCATATTGTATACCTTGTACAACAAATGATCAAAACTACCAATAAAAATGTAATGTAATGTAATAATCAACAAAAACAGACTTGAGATAGCATTTGATGTAAAGTATATGCTACTATAAACATGACAAGTTGCAACTGTGTGACAGCTCTGGGCATGAATGTGTGTTTTTCAGTCATTTGTTGAAATCTGATGAGTAGGAGCTAGTACAGTATTTTCATAAATAAATTGTAGCTGTATAGAAAAATGAACACTTACTTTTTTCAAGGTATTCAGATATGTCAGCCACTGTGTCTCACCAATCTCCTCTACAGCATTACATAATTCAACTGTGCTGTTACTTATGACACTTCTATATAAATTTTTGGCATAGCTGTAGTCACAACATTCAATCTGTGAAGAAACTGATGAGGATGCAGATGCCCTGGAAGACATTTCTCGTTTGCTTCTCTTTGCACAATGTGGCAAGTTGTCCATTATTCCTGTAATAAATAAATGACTGTGTATGTGGTCCACAATGTAACACAAAATTTACTTCTAATTACATATCCAGTATTCAATAAAAAGTAATAAATTAAAAACCAGTACTCCATTATAATGTTGTAAGTCTAATCCTAAAACTGTGTCCTGCACTGTGAACACTGAGCAAATTCAAAAATATTCTCTGTTGGAATAGAGTAAAGAGAATAAGGAGATTTTTTATGACACAAGCACTGCACTGGCTCATGTTCATTAATATTTTATGGAACTGGAGAAGTATGAGGTATCAAATTTGTTAATGATTATTTCCTTTCAGTGCATACATCTCAGAAAACCACAGCTGGTATGAAGCAAGCTGGGATTTTTTTACTTCCCCTCTTGTTTTGTCATCTGCCTGCTTAAAATTCATTTTTTTTCACTTTTAAGTAATTAGCATTAACATACATGAGTATAATCTGAATTTTCAAATAAGAAAAAGATTGGCCCTCAGTTTTAAAGAATTTAACACCAGATCTAACTTTGTGCTTAGTTTTATGTATGTAATTGACTTTCTGATTTATTTTGACGATTCCTAGTTAGTATCTTTTGTTATAGGGTGAAATCAGTAACTGTTTCTTAACCTAAATTCTACTGTTGACAACAAATATAAATTCTGTAATAATTGTAAACATTTGGAAGATGAAATCCTAGTACGGTAATCTTGAAGTATTTATTTGGCTCTATTTGAAAACATGTTAGCAGAGCTAGCCCTTAATTAATTCCAAAGTATGTAACAGTTTTGTCAAAAGTATTGCTTGCGTAACTACACTCCTGGAAATGGAAAAAAGAACACATTGACACCGGTGTGTCAGACCCACCATACTTGCTCCGGACACTGCGAGAGGGCTGTACAAGCAATGATCACACGCACGGCACAGTGGACACACCAGGACCCGCGGTGTTAGCCGTCGAATGGCGCTAGCTGCGCAGCATTTGTGCACCGCCGCCGTCAGTGTCAGCCAGTTTGCCGTGGCATACGGAGCTCCATCGCAGTCTTTAACACTGGTAGCATGCCGCGACAGCGTGGACGTGAACCGTATGTGCCGTTGACGGACTTTGAGCGAGGGCGTATAGTGGGCATGCGGGAGGCCGGGTGGATGTACCGCCGAATTGCTCAACACGTGGGGCGTGAGGTCTCCACAGTACATCGATGTTGTCGCCAGTGGTCGGCGGAAGGTGCACGTGCCCGTCGACCTGGGACCGGACCGCAGCGACGCACGGATGCACGCCAAGACCGTAGGATCCTACACAGTGCCGTAGGGGACCGCACCGCCACTTCCCAGCAAATTAGGGACACTGTTGCTCCTGGGGTATCGGCGAGGACCATTCGCAACCATCTCCATGAAGCTGGGCTACGGTCCCGCACACCGTTAGGCCATCTTCCGCTCACGCCCCAACATCGTGCAGCCCGCCTCCAGTGGTGTCGCGACAGGCGTGAATGGAGGGACGAATGGAGACGTGTCGTCTTCAGCGATGAGAGTCGCTTCTGCCTTGGTGCCAATGATGGTCGTATGTGTGTTTGGCACCGTGCAGGTGAGCGCCACAATCAGGACTGCATACGACCGAGGCACACAGGGCCAACACCCGGCATCATGGTGTGGGGAGCGATCTCCTACACTGGCCATACGCCACTGGTGATCGTCGAGGGGACACTGAATAGTGTACGGTACATCCAAACCGTCATCGAACCCATCGTTCTACCATTCCTAGACCGGCAAGGGAACTTGCTGTTCCAACAGGACAATGCACGTCCGCACGTATCCTGTGCCACCCAACGTGCTCTAGAAGGTGTAAGTCAACTACCCTGGCCAGCAAGATCTCCGGATCTGTCCCCCATTGAGCATGTTTGGGACTGGATGAAGCGTCGTCTCACGCGGTCTGCACGTCCAGCACGAACGCTGGTCCAACTGAGGCGCCAGGTGGAAATGGCATGGCAAGCCGTTCCACAGGACTATATCCAGCATCTCTACGATCGTCTCCATGGGAGAATAGCAGCCTGCATTGCTGCGAAAGGTGGATATACACTGTACTAGTGCCGACATTGTGCATGCTCTGTTGCCTGTGTCTATGTGCCTGTGGTTCTGTCAGTGTGATCATGTGATGTATCTGACCCCAGGAATGTGTCAATAATGTTTCCACTTCCTGGGACAATGAATTCACGGTGTTCTTATTTCAATTTCCAGGAGTGTATATATATTAATTTCATGATTTAAGCAAACATTTCTGCTTAAATTTTGTAGTAGAAGAAACTCTTTAAATTTTTTTTTTAAGTATTCAATTAATTTAATGCATTAAGTTTTAATTGTAATTTCTGTAAATTAAACTTTGAATAATGTGTAGTTTCAGCACCTATTATTGTAAGGAGATATAAGGGCCCGATTTTTGGTCCCGAGACAGTCAGTCCACGGCTGAGTTTCAGACAAGGAACCTGTGTTGGTTAGAACGACAACAATGCATCAACTTAACAGTGAAATAAGTGTTACACCAATAGGCCATGTGTTAAAGTAATGACAGTGTCTGCTCCATACATACCTTTCTATTCTTCAAGAACAGTGAACATTGTGGTTAGGTTTTTACTGCTCATAGATGTTCAACAGAAAACTATTGTAGCAATATGTCGATGTTCACCTGCAACCTATTAATGAGGCTTATCTAAAGTTAAAAATAGTGCACTGGCCATATATAACTGTGTATTATTGGGTCATTGTAAACACTGAAAGCTGTGAAATGCAGCTGCACAACTGTCCACTACATTATTTAAATTAGTCAGTGTTGGACTTCAACACTCCACTTTTCAGCCAGTATCACAACACAGTACATTGACACCGAGGAGAACAAATGAAGAAACAAAGCAGGCAAGCGTCATTACATACCAAAAGCTACTTCAAAATAAAAGGCCACAAAATATATGAAAATAAAAGATTTAATAACTATCCACTACAAAAATTAGCTGCAACATCTGTTATGATTAATAAACTTGATATACTGATCAGTAGAAGTTTTGCTACATTGGAATTTTGAGCCTTTGAGTCAATGCCATTTAATTACAGAACTGTTGTATACATTGCAACCCCAAAAGGTCACCTGTGAGTGAAATGCGCTTCATACAACCAATCATGTGAACTACAAGACACAAATGATTATGATTACAGCACTGCATATTACTTCCACCTGTGAGAATTTTGAAGACCCTACATGTTGAAATCAGACCAAATGAGTGCCACAGGACACAATCTAAGGCAGGCTGGGTACACTGGTTGGAAATCTCTCTCCATGCCATTTCTATCAGAGTCAGTCAGTTGTATTCACTTAAGAATGGTACACTCAACAAGCAAGCTGCCAACTGAACTTACTGCACACACATTCTGCAGGTGACATGTCACATACACATTGCAGAAAATTAAGTTTTATAATGTCACTATTCAAAGAGGGTTTGTGTATCCTCATCATGGGTGGTTGGGCATTATTCTATTTGAGTAAGTTATGTGAGCTTGCTAGAAGGAGATGAACTATGTTGCACTCAAAAACATACAAGTACAGCACTTTCCATTCACATTGCCACAGTAGCTAAGAGTTGATGCTTTATAGTGTACTGAATGATGCCCCTAACTGTCAAACTATGTCACTCAACAACAAAATCAGCTGTAATGATGGCTCAGTACATAAGGTAACAAGGTATCTCAGAGTTGCACAAATATGGCATGAAAAATCTATTCCATGTCTAGACAGATGACATGATCAAAGCTTTTAAATACTGCTGACAAGCAGAGGTAGCTCTATCACCAATTCTGTTTCATGTTCAAAGCATAGACAGATACATGGTAACCGAAGTGTAATAAGGCAGTGGAAGTTTACAGAGTGTGTGTAATGTTACAAAAACATTTGCACTGTTTGCGCCACAAATTTGATACAACCACTGAACTTATATGAGATGGCAGGTGTCAGTGCAGCCAAGTACATCCACTTCAGATGACAATGTGTGCCATGTCAAATACACAATTCCAGCCCATTGTTGAACACGTGTGATGCAGAGTGCACAGAAACTCAACACAGGTTGTGCGGTGTATGCTGTATACAATACACGAATTACTGGAAAATGAAGCGAAATTCGCACACTCAGCCATCACAGCTCAACTCATCACATGCCAGTGACAAAAAAAATTTCTCACAAAATTTCATCCGACAAGCACATCCAGCAGAAAAGGGACATTAAAGAGTGGCAATCTGGCAACACTTCAACCACATGTACAGTAACTACCTCTGTCAGCACGTAAGTGTTGTCCTCTACAGCCGGCATGGTGGATAGAGTTTTGGGGTAGCATGCAGGAGGTCGAGGGTTCGATCCTGGGTTAAGGTGAATTTTTTTAATTGCTGATTTCATTCTGACATTTAATACTGTAATATACATTGTTTCTTAGGTCATATGTATCCTAAATTTACAACATTTTGTAATGTTGAACCCAACAAATACATGGTTAGACAAATAAGACAGATGAAACAAATGACCTGCGATAGGACAGAATAACTGCAAAAACATTATCAATTTCTGGATGCTAAAAATGATCGCACCGTAAAATAACACAACATCTACCTGTCATTTATACTACATGTAATATGAGTGCTCAGATATCTTACATTAGCAACCAGTGACAATAACAATGTCCATATTAATGACCACATGACGTTCACAACAGAACACGTTGTCCTCAGAACAACAGATGCTTAAAGCGACCTCCTGCAGTCCAAACATTGTGCATCCCGCTGGATCACACAGCTGTGGTCCCTTTGTAGCAACGATTCATCCACAGTAACAAGAGGAGCATGAACATGTGCTACCAATTCTTCTACATTTGTCAGCAGAGTACAGTACATGTGCTCCTTCAGGTGTACCCACAATAAGAAATCCAGGTCAGATGAATGTGGTGGCCATACAATTGGACCTCAAAATCCAAGCCATTTCTGTGGAAATGTTCAGTCCAAATACTGTAACACATTAATTCCAGAGTATGGAGGTGCAGCATCATCTTCCAGCGCATCAGGCAGATAGTGTGAGAGGAATGCACAATACCTTTGTGCAGTCAATCGGTCAGGCAACATGTAGGTGCCCAAACACGTCACCAAATATTCTGGTCCAGACGTAGATACCAAAGCGAACTTGATATCCACAGGCGTGGGTGACGTGCAGGTTAACTTCACACCAATGATGGGCACTGTGCATATTGAAGACACCCTCACAAGTGAATGCTGCTTCATCTGACCATACTACAGTGTTCACAAAGTCATCCATCCTGTTGTTGTTGGAACCATTCACAGAATTGCCTCTGCTGATGGCGATCTGCAGGATGAAGGTCTTGCTTGAAAGGGATGCACCCCACACTCGTGTAGCACATTAATGACTGTGAATTGCGAGACACACAGCTGCCTCGCTACTCTACATGTACTTCATGAGGTTCTTGGTGTACAACCTCCATAATAGCTTCCTCGGTAGCTAGAGTAAGGCAAATCGGTGGACGACCTCTGTCACGCGATGGTGTAAGGGGAGAATCTGACTCCTGAAGGCAGATCTCTAGATGACGAAATACATTTTTATCTGTATTGTGTCAATAAGGATATCTAGCAGCATATTCATGAGTGGCAACACCAGTCTGGTAATCAGATGCAACAATGACCAGAAGCATATCCACACATTCATTGTTTCCATACGTCAGCCACACTGGTTTAGAGGTTTACAATGAGAAAATTCGATGTGTGTATGCATGTACATTTGAGTCTGTCATTGATGCATTACTTCACTCATGACTAATCCCTATCTGGTGAACAGCACATACAGTATAAACATGCTGTTCCAATTAACGTGCATTACCCCTCTGACAGACGTTGTTCTGCATGATACATCTCTACATCCCTAATTATGAAATGTTCGTTTTGAAACTACACTGTTTCCCTAACAGTAATAGACGTAATGTTTCCACAATCCCATCGATAGAATAATAATAATAATAATAATAACTACTCATTTGGAGTAGTGAAATGGAGTAACACAGACCTAGAAGCACTCAATACACTTACACGTTCACAATGCCACAAATATAGAATACATCACATACATTCAGCAACAGAAAGATTCACATTAAGCAGAAAGGAAGGAGGAAGGGGATTCATCGACATAAAAAACCTACATTATCGACAGGTAGACAATTTAAGAAAATTCTTTCTAGAACGAGCAGAAACTAGCAAAATACACAAAGCAATCACTCATATAAATACATCGGCTACACCACTGCAATTTCATAACCATTTCTACAACCCTTTAGATCACATAACATCAACAGATACGAAGAAAGTAAATTGGAAGGGGAAGGCATTACATGGCAACCACCTGTATCATCTAACACAGCCGCACATCGATCAAGACGCATCCAACACATGGCTAAGAAAAGGCAATATATACAGTGAGACGGAAGGATTCATGATTGCAATACAGGATCAAACAATAAACACCAGATATTACAGCAAGCATATTATTAAAGATCCCAATACCACAACAGATAAATGCAGACTTTGCAAACAACAAATAGAAACAGTAGATCACATCACAAGCGGATGTACAATACTAGCAAATACAGAATACCCCAGAAGACATGACAATGGAACAAAAATAATACATCAACAGCTTGCCTTACAACATAAACTTATAAAACAACACGTTCCCACATACAAGTATGCACCACAAAATGTACTGGAGAATGATGACTACAAATTATACTGGAACAGAACCATTATAACAGATAAAACAACACCACATAACAAACCTGACATCATACTCACCAATAAAAAGAAGAATTTAACACAACTAATCGAAATATCCATACCCAATACAACAAATATACAAAAGAAAACAGGAGAAAAAATTGAAAAATACATCCAACTGGCTGAGGAAGTCAAGGACATGTGGCATCAGGATAGAGTTGACATTATACCAATTATACTATCAACTACAGGAGTCATACCACGCAATATCCACCAGTACATCAATCCAATACAGCTACATCCAAACTTATATATACAACTACAGAAATCTGTAATTACCCGAAAGTTCCTAAATGCAATATAACATATACCGTACAGTTAAAAGGAAGTGACGCTTGATCAAGGTCTGCGTCACTTTCCATTTTTAACCAGACTTAACATTCCCCCATGAACCATGGACCTTGCCGTTGGTGGGGACGCTTGCGTCCCTCAGCGATACAGATGGCCGTACCGTAGGTGCAATCACAATGGAGGGGTATCTGTTGAGAGGCCAGACAAACATGTGGTTCCTGAAGTGGGGCAGCAGCCTTTGCAGTAGTTGCAGGGGCAAAAGTCTGGATGATTGACTTATCTGGCCTTGTAACATTAACCAAAATGGCTTTGCTGTGCTGGTACTGCGAACGGCTGAAAGCAAGGGGAAACTACAGCCGTAATTTTTCCCGAGGACATGCAGCTTTACTGTATGATTAAATGATGATGGCGTCCTCTTGGGTAAAATATTCCGGAGGTAAAATAGTCCCCCATTCGGATCTCTGGGCGGGGAATACTCAAGAGGACGTCGTTATCAGGAGAAAGAAAACTGGCATTCTACGGATCGGAGCGTGGAATGTCAGATCCCTTAATCGGGCAGGTAGGTTAGAAAATTTAAAAAGGGAAATGGATAGGTTAAAGTTAGATATAGTGGGAATTAGTGAAGTTCAGTGGCAGGAGGAACAAGACTTTTGGTCAGGTGATTACAGGGTTATAAATACAAAATCAAATAGGGGTAATGCAGGAGTAGGTTTAATAATGAATAAAAAAATAGGAGTGCGGGTTAGCTACTACAAACAGCATAGTGAACGCATTATTGTGGCCAAGATAGATATGAAGCCCGTGCCTACTACAGTAGTACAAGTTTATATGCCAACTAGCTCTGCAGATGATGAAGAAATTGATGAAATGTATGACAAGATAAAAGACATTATTCAGGAAGTGAAGGGAGACGAAAATTTAATAGTCATGGGTGACTGGAATTCGTCAGTAGGAAAAGGGAGAGAAGGAAACAGAGTAGGTGAATATGGATTGGGGGAAAGAAATGAAAGAGGAAGCCGCCTTGTAGAATTTTGCACAGAGCATAACTTAATCATAGCTAACACTTGGTTCAAGAATCATAAAAGAAGGTTGTATACCTGGAAGAATCCTGGAGATACTAAAAGGTATCAGATAGATTATTATATAATGGTAAGACAGAGATTTAGGAACCAGGTTTTAAATTGTAAGATATTTCCAGGGGCAGATGTGGATTCTGACCACAATCTATTGGTTATGACCTGCAGATTGAAACTGAAGAAACTGCAAAAAGGTGGGCATTTAAGGAGATGGGACCTGGATAAACTGAAAGAACCAGAGGTTGTAGAGAGTTTCAGGGAGAGCATAAGGGAACAATTGACAGGAATGGGGGAAAGAAATACAGTAGAAGAAGAATGGGTAGCTCTGAGGGATGAAGTAGTGAAGGCAGCAGAGGATCAAGTAGGTAAAAAGACGAGGGCTAATAGAAATCCTTGGGTAACAGAAGAAATATTGAATTTAATTGATGAAAGGAGAAAATATGAAAATGCAGTAAATGAAGCAGGCAAAAAGGAATACAAACGTCTCAAAAATGAGATAGACAGGAAGTGCAAAATGGCTAAGCAGGGATAGGTAGAGGACAAATGTAAGGATGTAGAGGTTTGTCTCACTAGGGGTAAGATAGATACTGCCTACAGGAAAATTAAAGAGACCTTTGGAGAGACGAGAACCACTTGTATGAATATCAAGAGCTCAGATGGAAACCCAGTTCTAAGCAAAGAAGGGAAGGCAGAAAGGTGGAAGGAGTATATAGAGGGTTTATACAAGGGCGATGTACTTGAGGACAATATTATGGAAATGGAGGAAGATGTAGATGAAGATGAAATGGGAGATAAGATACTGTGTGAAGAGTTTGACAGGGCACTGAAAGAACTGAGTCGAAACAAGGCCCCGGGAGTAGACAACATTCCATTAGAACTACTGATGGCCTTGGGAGAGCCATTCATGACAAAACTCTACCATCTGGTGAGCACGATGTATGAGACAGGCGAAATACCCACAGACTTCAAGAAGAATATGATAATTCCAATCCCAAAGAAAGCAGGTGTTGACAGATGTGAAAATTACCGAACTATCAGTTTAATAAGTAACAGCTGCAAAATACTAACGCGAATTCTTTACAGATGAATGGAAAAACTGGTGGAAGCGGACCTCGGGGAAGATCAGTTTGGATTCCTTAGAAATGTTGGAACACGTGAGGCAATAATAACCTTACGACTTATCTTAGAAGAAAGATTAAGAAAAGGCAAACCTATGTTTCTAGCATTTGTAGACTTACAGAAAGCTATTGACAACGTTAACTGGAATACTCTCTTTCAAATTCTGAAGGTGTTAGGGGTAAAATACAAGGAGCGAAAGGGTATTTACAATTTGTACAGAAACCAGATGGCAGTTATAAGAGTCGAGGGGCATGAAAGGGAAGCAGTGGTTGGGAAAGGAGTGAGACAGGGTTGTAGCCTCTCCCCGATGTTATTCAATCTGTATATTGAGCAAGCAGTAAAGGAAACAAAAGAAAAATTCGGAGTGGGTATTAAAATTCATGGAGAAGAAGTAAAAACTTTGAGGTTCGCCGATGACTTTGTAATTCTGTCAGAGACAGCAAAGGACTTGGAAGAGCAGTTGAACGGAATGGACAGTGTCTTGAAAGGAGGATATAAGATGAACATCAACAAAAACAAAACGAGGATAATGGAATGTAGTCAAATTAAATTGGGTGATGCTGAGGCGATTAGATTAGGAAATGAGACACTTAAAGTAGTAAATGAGTTTTGCTATTTAGGGAGTAAAATAACTGAAGATGGTCGAAGTAGAGAGGATATAAAATGTAGACTGGCAATGGCAAGGAAATCGTTTCTGAAGAAGAGAAATTTGTTAACATCAAGTATAGATTTAAGTGGCAGGAAGTCGTTTCTGAAAGTATTTGTATGGAGTGTAGCCATGTATGGAAGTGAAACACGGACGATAACCAGTTTGGACAAGAAGAGAATAGAAGCTTTCGAAATGTGGTGCTACAGAAGAATGCTGAAGATAAGGTGGGTACATCACGTAACTAATGAGGAGGTATTGAATAGGATTGGGGAGAAGAAAAGTTTGTGTCACAACTTGACTAGAAGAAGGGATCGGTTGGTAGGACATGTTTTGAGGCATCAAGGGATCACAAATTTAGCACTGGAGGGCAGTGTGGAGGGTAAAAATCATAGAGGGAGACCAAGAGATCAATACACTAAGCAGATTCAGAAGGATGTAGGCTGCAGTAGGTACTGGGAGATGAAGCACCTTGCACAGGATAGAGTAGCATGGAGAGCTGCATCAAACCAGTCTCATACTGAGGACCACAACAACAACAACAACAACAACAACAACAACAACAACGTCTGAGAAAGTAAAGAAATAATAATAGTAATAATAATAATAAGGAAAACAAAGGCAGAGGATGAGATGGTCAGATGAAGTTAATCGACACCTCATGTTCTGTTATTACCAAGCAACAAACCTAGGAACCAACACAACTGGATACAGATCACAAGTATAAACAACATTTATTACCAGATACCCAGAATTAAAATTTTTAACAGAACAATAACTAGCTGATCAGATCCGTGTAATAATAAAAAATAACAGGATACCCCAGTCAGAATTAGAAAACATCAAACAACAAGTACAACAAATACTGGAACAAAATAATGTGCAAACAGAAGAAGAAGAAAATAGAGTAATGGACTCAAACATCCCAGAGCAAACAAACAAAGAACAACACACATCAATTAAACAATCGGAGAAAAACAAAATCTTGCGACAGCCACCAGAACAAGCACAAATAGAACACGAAGTGACACACATGTTAGATATAGAAGAAAAATTTCAGCTGACATATATAGAATACAAAGACACAAATACAGACATTAGACCATTCTTGCATAGACTGCCAAGTAACCCACAAGTCGAAACAACAATAAAAACTATCAACACAATCATGCACAACAAAATAAATGAATATACAACAATGGAAGAGTTACAACTACTGGTTTGTATAGGAGCACTCACTACACTAAATATACACACTAGGCAGAGATCAGAACCAACCAACACACAGAAGAAACCCACAAAACCAGCATGCCAACACAGGCTACAGATCAGAATAGAAAAACTGAGAAAGGACATCGGACAGCTAACACAATTTATAAGAAATGAAATGCCAGAAAAAAAACGAAAAAGGTTAGGTAAAATCTCACAAGAAGAAGCGATAGAGCAATTAGATGAGAAGAAGCAGAAATTTCAAGCATTGCCCAAACTACTTAGGAGATACAAAAAAAGTGAAAATAGAAGGAAACAAAACCAAACATTCAACACAAACCAAAAGAAATTTTACCAGACAATAGATAACACAAACATTAAGATAGACAATCCACCAAACGTAACAGACATGGAACACTTCTGGAGCAACATATGGTCAAACCCGGTACAACATAACAGGCATGCATGGTGGATACAAGCAGAAACAGACACATACAAGATGATACCACAAATGCCTGAAGTGATAATTTTGCAACATGAAGTCACCCAAACTATTAATTCTACTCACAATTGGAAAGCCCCTGGAAAAGATAAAATAGCAAATTTCTGGTTAAAGAAGTTCACCTCAACACATTCACATCTAACTAAATTATTTAACAGTTACATTGCAGACCCATACACATTCCCTGATACACTTACACATGGAATAACTTATCTGAAACCTAAAGATCAAGCAGACACACCAAACCCAGCTAAATATCGCCCCATAACTTGCCTACCAACAATACACAAAATATTAACTTCAGTCACTACACAGAAATTAATGACACATACAACACAGAACAAAAGTATAAATAAAGAACAAAAAGGCTGTTGCAATGGAGCACGAGGATGTAAAGAGCAACTGATAATAGATGCAGAGGTGACATATCAAGCTAAAACTAAACAAAGGTCGCTACACTACGCATACATTGATTTCCAAAAAGCTGTTGATAGTGTACCCAACTCATGGTTACTACAGATATTGGAAATTTACAATGTAGATCCTAAATTGATACAGTTCCTAAACATAGTAATGAAAAATTGGAAAACCACACTTAATATCCAAACAAATTCAAATAATATCATATCACAGCCAATACAGATTAAGCGTGGAATATACCAAGGAGATTCATTAAGTCCTTTCTGGTTCTGCCTTGCTCTGAACCCACAATCCAACATGCTAAATAATACAAATTATGGATACAATATCACTGGAACATACCCACACAAAATCACACATTTGCTATACATGGATGATCTAAAACTACTGGCAGCAACAAATCAACAACTCAACCAATTACTAAAGATAACAGAAGTATTCAGCAATGATATAAATATGGCTTTTGGAACAGACAAATGTAAGAAAAATAGCATAGTCAAGGGAAAACACACTAAACAAGAAGATTACATATTGGATAACCACAGTGACTGCATAGAAGCGATGGAAAAAACAGATGCCTGTAAATAGCTAGGATACAGACAAAAAATAGGAATAGATAATACAAATATTAAAGAAGAACTAAAAGAAAAATATAGACAAACACTAACAAAAATACTGAAACCAGAATTGACAGCAAGAAACAAGACAAAAGCTATAAATACCTATGCTATACCAATATTGACCTACTCATTTGGAGTAGTGAAATGGAGTAACACAGACCTAGAAGCACTCAATACACTTACACGATCACAATGCCACAAATATAGAATACATCACATACATTCAGCAACAGAAAGATTCACATTATACAGAAAGGAAGGAGGAAGGGGATTTATCGACATAGAAAACCTACATTATGAACATATCTAAAAACCAAAGATGATGTGACTTACCAAATGAAAGTGCTGGCAGGTCAACAGACACAGAAACAAACACAAACATACACACAAAATTCAAACTTTCGCAACAAACTGTTGCCTCATCAGGGAAGAGGGAAGGAGAGGGAAAGACGAAAGGATGTGGGTTTTAAGGGAGAGGGTAAGGAGTCATTCCAATCCCGGGAGCGGAAAGACTTACCTTAGGGGGAAAAAAGGACGGGTATACACTCGCGCGCACACACACACATATCCATAATCACATATACAGACACAAGCAGACCTATTTAAAGACAAACTCTTTGTCTTTAAATATGTCTGCTTGTGTCTGTATATGTGTTGATGGATATGTGTGTTTGCGAGTATATACCCGTCCTTTTTTCCCCATAAGGCAAGTCTTTCCGCTCCCGGGACTGGAATGACTCCTTACCCTCTCCCTTAAAACCCACATCCTTTCATCTTTCTCTCTCCTTCCCTCTTTCCTGATGAGGCAACAGTTTGTTGTGAAAGCTTGAATTTTGTGTGTATGTTTGTGTGTCTGTCTACCTGCCAGCACTTTCATTTGGTAAGTAACATCATCTTTGTTTTTAGATATATTTTTCCTATGTGGAATGTTTCCCTCTATTATAATCATATCTCTACATTATGAAAAATGTAGAAAATTTAAGAAATGAGCAGAACGAGCAGAAATTAGCAAAATACACAAAGCAATCACTCATATAAATACATTGGCTACACCACTGCAATTTCATAACCACTTCTACAACCCTTTAGATCACATAACATCAACAGATACAAAGAAAGTAAATTGGAAAAAGAAAACACTACATGGCAAGCACCCGTATCATCTAACACAGCCACACATCGATCAAGACGCATCCAACACATGGCTAAGAAAAGGCAATATATACAGTGAGACGGAAGGATTCACGATTGCAATACAGGATCAAACAATAAACACCAGATATTACAGCAAGCATATTATTAAAGATCCCAATACCACAACAGATATATGCAGACTTTGCAAACAACAAATAGAAACAGTAGATCACATCACAAGCGGATGTACAATACTAGCAGATTTAGAATACCCCAGAAGACATGACAATGTTGCAAAAATAATTCATCAACAGCTTACCTTACAACATAAACTTATAAAACAACACGTTCCTACATACAAGTATGCACCACAAAATGTACAGGAGAATGATGAATACAAATTATACTGGAACAGAACCATTATAGCAGATAAAACAACGCCACATAACAAACCTAACATCATACTCACCAATAAAAATAAGAAATTAACACAACTAATCGAAATATCCATACCCAATACAACAAATATACAAAAGAAAACAGGAGAAAAAATTGAAAAATACATCCAACAGGCTGAGGAAGTCGAGGACATGTGGCATCAGGATAAAGTTGACATTATACCAATTATACTATCAACTACAGGAGTCATACCACACAATATCCACCAGTACATCAACGCAATAGAGCTACATCCAAACATATATATACAACTACAGAAATCTGTAATTATTGATACATGTTCAATTACCCGATAGTTCCTAAACGCAATGTAACATATACCGTACAGTTAAAAGGAAGTCACGCTTGATCAAGGTCCATGTCACTTTCCATTTCTAACCAGACGTAACGTCTGAGAAAGGGAAGAAATAATAATAATAATAATAATAATAATAATAATAATAATAATAATAATGCATTGAGATACATACTAAACAGCATGTGGTTAACAGACTCAATGATGAAAGGCATAATTCGTGGAACCATGGTGATAACACACACAAATAGTAACCAAGTTTGGACATTATCTGCAAAGCACGATACTAGTCCTATTGGTAATGTATGGTCCTAACGAAATGTAATGGACCTGAACGAAGAAAGTGTGGTGTCACCGCCAGACACCACACTTGCTAGGTGGTAGCTTAAATCGGCCGCGGTCCATTAGTATATGTCGGACCCGCGTGTCGCCACTGTGTGATCGCAGACCAAGCGCCACCACACGGCAGGTCTCAAGAAACGTACGAGAAATCGCTCCAGTTGTACGACGATGTTGCTAGTGACTATACGGACGAAGCCTTTGCTCTCATTTGCCGAGAGACAGTTAGAATAGCCTTCAGCTAAGTTCATGTCTACGACCTAGCAAGGCGCCATTAGCCTTAGATAGCTTGTATCAAAAGAGTCTCACTTGTATCGCCACAATCTCCAGATGTCTCATCAAGAACGATGTATACAAAGGCTGTATTAAAAGTTAAGTAGTCCAGAAGCTACGTACTTTCTTTATAGCATTCATTAAGTCTCCTGTTTCAGACCTCAGAGAAAGGGAAGAAATAATAATAATAATAATAATAATAATAATAATAATAATAATAATAATAATAATAATAATAATGCATTGAGATACATACTAAACAGCATGTGGTTAACAGACTCAATGATGAAAGGCATAATTCGTGGAACCATGGTGATAACACACACAAATAGTAACCAAGTTTGGACATTATCTGCAAAGCACGATACTAGTCCTATTGGTAATGTATGGTCCTAACGAAATGTAATGGACCTGAACGAAGAAAGTGTGGTGTCACCGCCAGACACCACACTTGCTAGGTGGTAGCTTAAATCGGCCGCGGTCCATTAGTATATGTCGGACCCGCGTGTCGCCACTGTGTGATCGCAGACCAAGCGCCACCACACGGCAGGTCTCAAGAAACGTACGAGAAATCGCTCCAGTTGTACGACGATGTTGCTAGTGACTATACGGACGAAGCCTTTGCTCTCATTTGCCGAGAGACAGTTAGAATAGCCTTCAGCTAAGTTCATGTCTACGACCTAGCAAGGCGCCATTAGCCTTAGATAGCTTGTATCAAAAGAGTCTCACTTGTATCGCCACAATCTCCAGATGTCTCATCAAGAACGATGTATACAAAGGCTGTATTAAAAGTTAAGTAGTCCAGAAGCTACGTACTTTCTTTATAGCATTCATTAAGTCTCCTGTTTCAGACCTCACTCCATCCTTCATGAGTTAGCGCGTGCGTCTTGGCCGCCTCTTTCAATTAGTGTGCGTAGTGTTGGCAAGTCTGCCGACACTACAGAAAGGATAATAGTTTGTTCTAATCTTTGGGACCACTGGAGGAGCATACAAAGAAGACAGGTTCTGCATGTAGTAGATGAAGTGGTGCAAATAATTGACAACCACAATGTAGAAAGGGCTTCTTTCAAAGCTGACCAATCTTCCCTTTCTACAATTTTAGTATGTAAGTACAAATGTTTTCTAGAGGACCCGCTGCAATCGCTGTTGATGATTAAGATGTCGGATACCATATCACGTGGACTATATTTAACAAATAAAAAAAATGCCTCAACCCAGGATCATACCATTGACCTAACACAGGATCAAACCATTGACCTACATGCTAACCCAAAACTGTATCCACTGTACTAACTGTACAGCATGACAAACATGTGCTGACAGAAGTACTTACCATACAAGTGGTTAGTGTTGCTAGACCGTCACTTTAACGTCATTTTTCTGCTGGAGGCACTTGCTGGATAAAATTTTGTGACACACATTTTTTTATCATTGGCCTGTGAGGAGTCGTGCTACGAAACCCGGTGCGTGAATTTAACATCAACCTGTATAGCAATTTATACCATGTCCTGATACTACAATACTGAATGAGGTTGTATATTGGATAGTACAATACTATTCACATATACTGGGTACTACAATACAAGTTCGTACTCTTAAATGTTGGCAAATGAAACCTATAAATGAAGGAATGTCCATTAAAATTCTGTCCTTGATATCTGTACTTATATACTTTTATAGTATCCTATTTATATTCTTGCAAGTTGATAAAGGAAAGACAGGTTTCTGATTGCGAGTAATTACAAGCATATTTACAACATATAAATACCTTTAGAGATCTTGGGAAGTAATTAACTGTAGCTAATACCTGATTCACTTTGAAAATGACTCCATCTTGTGTAAAAAACCAAAAAGTCAATCAGTTATTGAAGAATACAAATTGGTACATAATCTAACAAAACACTTAATTTTAAGATATATGTACACTGTCTGACAAAAAAGTGAAAGGCTAAAAGACATGGTCAGATGTCAATGTGACTTCTACACATACAGACCATTAGCAGGTATGTGAATATGTTAAGTTTGAATGCTCTGTGATTGGTAGAATGGCCGCCAGAGTGCAATGATGTTGTTACCAGACATGATAGGGTATCTGAGGACCATAAACAGCAAGAGATGTTGAGTGGTCACTGAAGGGCATGGAGGCAATGTTCTCAGCATCTGATAGTTTGTAAGGGACCTCATTATGGGGGTCAGGCTGGCTGATCAAATCATCTAATATCCAGATTTGTGAGGCATTCAATTGTGACAGTGGCCCAATGCTGGACTGAATCTAAAAATGAAAGCAGACATCTTTGTCATCAAGGTTGCAGTCAACCACATCTGACCACCACAAGGGAGGATCACTGTACAGTGCACCAAGCTCATGGTAGCTCACTCTTATACAAGCCTGCCATTTGACAACAAGTAATGGATTCCCTGCAACATTCTGTGTCATGTCACAACATTAGCTGAAGACCAGCAGCAGCCTGACCAGGGAATACATCATCATCATCATCATCATCATCATCATCCAATTGAATCATTAAATGACATGGCCTCTTCGAGTCGTGGATTCAGGTAAGCTTTCAGCAGTCTTCTCCAAGAGGGATGGTCTTGGGCAGTTCTCTGCCAGGTGTTACCAGTGATCTTCCTAATGTCTTTGTCCCATCTGTCTGGTGGTCTTCCTCTAGGCCTCCAGTGCTCTCTCGGACTCCACTCCAGTACTAGCTTCGTCCATCTGTTGTCTTTTCTTCTTCAGGCGTGGCCACCTTACTGCCATTTCAAGGAACCTACTGTCTCTAAAATGTCATTAACCTTTGTGGCATCAGGATAAAGTTGACATTATACCAATTATACTATCAACTACAGGAGTCATACCACACAATATCCACCAGTACATCAACACAATACAGCTACATCCAAACTTACATATACAACTACAGAAATCTGTAATTATTGATACATGTTCAATTACCCAAAAGTTCCTAAATGCAATGTAAGATATACCGTACAGTTCAAAGGAAGTCACGCTTGATAAAGGACCGCGTCACTTTCCGTTTTTAACCAGACATAACGTCTGAGAAAGGAATTCATAATAATAATAATAATAATAATAATAATAATAAATCAAAAGGAACTTTGAAAATTGTCAGCTTATTAAAATACAAGAAAATTTCACCAAAAATAATTCTAGAAATTTTTACCAAACCTTTAAACACATACTTAAAGGATATCAGGCACCAAGTATTTGTTTCAAAGATGAAAATGGCAAAATAGGATTAAATAATAAACAAAATTATAAAATTTTAGCAAATTTTTTTGAAAAGTTGTTAAACTGTCCAGTTCCAACAGATAAATTAGAATTTCCAGTGACACCTCAAAATCTAGAGGAAGATTTCCCGCCAACAGAGCTAGAAATTCATGAAGCCATCAAAACACTCAAAAACAATAGAGCAAGTGGTGAAGACTCCATTACAGCAGAATTATTGAAATGGTCAGAACCAAAAATCAAAGGATCTACAGCTGCTTTTTGAGAACATTTGGAAAACTGAAAAGATTCCAGTTGAATAGAAAACAGCATTAATCCACCCGCTACATAAAAAGGGAGACAAACAAAATGTCAGTAATTACAGAGGAGTGTAACTTCTGCCAGTGGCATACAAAATATTATCAAAAATTCTCCTCAACAGAGTGGTAAATACTTAAGACAAACAACTAGGAAAATATCAGGGTGGTTTTCGAAAGGGAAGATCCTGTGCAGAACAAATTTTTAACTTAAAGTCAATAATTTGCCATAGAATGTTAACCAGCAAACCAATACTAGTGTCATTTAGAGATTTCAAGAAAGCATTTGATAGTATAGACAGAGAAACAATAGATAAGGTCATTAGAGAATCTGGTGTTAAATCAAAACTAACACTAATGGGTACAGTATCTAAAGTCAAATTTATGGGAGAAGTATCTCACCCTTTTGAAATAAGAACTGGTGTTAGACAAGGTGATGGTTTATCACCTTTACTGTTTAACTGTGTTCTAGAAAAAATTGTAAGGATCTGGAATTCGAAGCTAAAAAATCACAAAATTGAACCAATAATTCTGGGAAGGAAAACAAAAGGAATTGGCTTTTGCGGATGATTTCGCAATACTTTCAGAAAACCTGACAGAAGCAGTTACTCAAATAAACATTCTGGAAAAATTAGCAAACAGAACTGGTCTCAAAATTTCAGTTGAAAAAACAAAATTCATGACAAATATAAAAAATGTGCCAAAATACATAGAAACACAAATAGGTAAAATAGAGCGAGTAAATAAATTTAAATATCTTGGAGAAACTATACAACAGAATGGACTAGAAAAATCTGCAATAGATATAAGAATTAACTAAATAGAAAGAGCATATGGTTTGACCAAAAATATTTACAACAAGAACTGTATATCTAGAAGAACAAAACTAAAACACTACACCACAGTGGTATGACCAGAATGTTTATACGGATCTGAACGCCTAACGATGAACTATAAGATGGACAAACTAGAGGTACTGGAAAGAAGGATTCTTAGAAAAGTAATGGGTGCAATGAAAACTGCAGATGGTAGGAAAATAAGAAGTAATGAGGAGAACTACAAAAATATAGAGAAAATATCTGAAGTAATGGCCAAATGAAGATTAACCTTTTTTGGACATCTCTACTGAATGGATGGAAATAGACTAACAAAACAAATACTCATATCTTTCTGGAAGAAGAAATCAACAATACCATGGATTGCAGAAGTAAGGAAAGATCTTGAAAGAAACAACATCAAAGAAACAGAAATAGCAAAAAGAAACCATTTTAAAAACAAAATACTAAATTTGGAAGGCTTTCAAAAGAAGTAACAAAAAATCGGGAACAACATGGACAGATAAAAGGAAGAGACTTCATGGGGAGAAAATGAGGGAATATTAGAAAAATAGGAAACAACAACAAAGGAAGAAGAGGAACTGAAGTTGTGAACGTGATATTAGTTGGTCAATAGAATTGTAAAATTATTATTATTATTTCTTCCCTTTCTCAGACGTTAAGTCTGGTTAGAAATGGAAAGTGATGCGGACCTTGATCAAGTGTGACTTCCTTTTAACTGTACGGTATATGTTACATTGCATTTAGGCACTTTCGGGTAATTGAACATATATCAATAATTACAGATTTCTGTAGTTGTATATATACGTTTGGATGTAGCTGTATTGCATTGATGTACTGGTGGATATTGTGTGGTATGACTCCTGTAGTTGATAGTATAATTGGTATAATGTCAACTTTATTCTGATGCCACATGTCCTTGACTTCCTCAGCCAGTTGGATGTATTTTTCAATTTTTTCTCCTGTTTTCTTCTGTATATTTGTTGTATTGGGTACGGATATTTCGATCAGTTGTGTTAATTTCTTATTTTTATTGGTGAGTATGATGTCAGGTTTGTTATGTGGTGTTGTTTTATCTGTTATAATGGTTCTGTTCCAGTATAATTTGTATTCATCATTCTCCAGTACATTTTGTGGTGCATACTTGTACGTGGGAACGTGTTGTTTTATTAGTTTATGTTGTATGGCAAGTTGTCAATGTATTATTTTTGCTCCATTGTCATGTCTTCTGGTGTATTCTGTATTTGCTAGTATTGTACATCCGCTTGTGATGTGATCTACTGTTTCTATTTGTTGTTTGCAAAGTCTGCATTTATCTTTTGTGGTATTGGGATCTTTAATAATATGCTTGCTGTAATATCTGGTGTTTATTGTTTGATCCTGTATTGCAATCATGAATCCTTCCATCTCACTGTATATATTGCCTTTTCTTAGCCATGTGTTGGATGCGTCTTGATCGATGTGTGGCTGTGTTAGATGATACGGGTGCTTGCCACGTAGTGTTTTCTTTTTCCAATTTTCTTTCTTTGTATCTGTTGGTGTTATGTGATCTAAAGGGTTGTAGAAGTGGTTATAAAATTGCAGTGGTGTAGCCGATGTATTTATATGAGTGATTGCTTTGTGTATTTTGCTCATTTCTGCTCGTTCTATAAAGAATTTTCTTAAATTGTCTACCTGTTCATAATGTAGGTTTTTTATGTCGATAAATCCCCTTCCTCCTTCCTTTCTGCTTAATGTGAATCTTTCTGTTTCTGAATGTATGTGATGTATTCTATATTTGTGGCATTGTGATCATGTAAGTGTATTGAGTGCTTCTAGGTCTGTGCTACTCCATTTCACTACTCCAAATGAGTAGGTCAATATTGGTATAGCATAAGTAGTTATAGCTTTTGTCTTGTTTCTTGCTGTCAATTCGTTTTCAGTATTTTTGTTAGTGTTTGTCTATATTTTTCTTTTAGTTCTTCTTTAGTATTTGTATTGTCTATTCGTATTTTTTGTCTGTATCCTAGATATTTATAGGCATCTGTTTTTTCCATCGCTTCTATGCAGTCACTGTGGTTATCCAATATGTAATCTTCTTGTTTAGTGTGTTTTCCCTTGACTATGCTATTTTTCTTACATTTGTCTGTTCCAAAAGCCATATTTATATCATTGCTGAATACTTCTGTTATCTTTAGTAATTGGTTGAGTTGTTGATTTGTTGCTGCCAGTAGTTTTAGATCATCCATGTAGGCTATAGCAAATGTGTGATTTTGTGTTGGTATGTTCCAGTAATATTATATCCATAATTTGTATTATTTTGCATGTTGGATAGTGGGTTCAGAGCAAGGCAGAACCAGAAAGGACTTAATGAGTCTCCTTGGTATATTCCACACTTAATCTGTATTGGCTGTGATGTGATATTATTTGAATTTGTTTGGATATTAAGTGTGGTTTTCCAATTTTTCATTACTATGTTTAGGAACTGTATCAATTTAGGATCTGCTTTGTATATTTTCAATATCTGTAGTAACCATGAGTGGGGTACACTATCAAAAACTTTTTGGTAATCAATGTATGCGTAGTGTAGTGGGACTTTGAATTTTGCCGCGCTATACTCGTTCCCTCAGATAAAAATTATACCGTCTCAGTGGTATGAGCGCTCGACGGCAGAGAAAATACTAAAATTGTAACTCATTTTTGTTTTTTATCTGTTTATTGTCTCTCGAGAGTGGAAGCTTAATGCAAACATGATCTGATTAAGATGAAAAAACTTATTAATGTGTAGACATTGTGGAAGTTGTTATGAAATTCAGAGGATGGAAAGAAGCAACAAAAATAAATTGCATTTAATATCAAGACGGTTTTGTATACATTAGAAATTCCTGGACAATAAAACTTATTGCAAGATTTCGGAGCAGACGTTTCACGCAGAAATGAAGTAGGAGATTTTTGAAGACCTGGACGCCACACGAAAGAAGACATGTTAACCTGGTAAAGGATGAACTCTTATCTACACCATTTCCCCCTGTTAGTTACATTTGTTATTCTCTGTCTTTTTTCAAATAATTTTTGTAGTGGAAATTGGTCTGACTTTTGCTCAGAAACGCAACAAGGACCACCCCAGCAATAGCCTTTCCGAATCACAAAGTTCGATAACTTTTCTGTAATACAAAGTCCGATTTGCATTTCATTCTTTCCCTTTTTCATGGTCATTTACGATTTTCATTCACCATTTCCTTCCCACCATTTTCAATGTTTTCTTTTATTTTCTTCTCTTTTTCTTTTTTTACTAACCACTACAGTAGTGTAGTGACCTTTGTTTAGTTTTAGCTTGATATGTCATCTCTGCACCTATTCTCAGTTGCTCTTTACATCCTCATGCTCCTTTGCAGCAGCCTTTTTGTTCTTCATTTATAATTTTGTTCTGTGTTGTATGTGTCATTAATTTCTGTGTAATGACTGAAGTTAATATTTTGTATATTGTTGGTAGGCATGTTATGGGGCAATATTTAGCTGGGTTTGCTGTGTCTGCTTGATCTTTACGTTTCAGATAAGTTATTCCATGTGTAAGTGTATCAGGGAATGTGTATGGGTCTGCAATGTAACTGTTAAATAATTTAGTTAGATGTGAATGTGTTGAGGTGAACTTCTTTAGCCAGAAATTTGCTATTTTATCTTTTCCAGGGGCTTTCCAATTGTGAGTAGAATTAATAGTTTGGGTGACTTCATGTTGCAAAATTATCACTTACGGCATTTGTGGTATCATCTTTTGTGTGTCTGTTTCTGCTTGTATCCACCGTGCATGTCTTATGTTGTACCGGGTTTGACCATATGTTGCTCCAGAAGTGTTCCACGTCTGTTATGTTTGGCGGATTGTCTATTTTGATGTGTGTGTTATCTATTGTTTGGTAAAATTTCTTTTGGTTTGTGTTGAATGTTTGGTTTTGTTTCCTTCTATTTTCACTTTTTTTGTATCTTCTAAGTTGTTTGGCCAATGCTTGTAATATCTGCTTCTTTTCATCTAATTGCTCTATCGCTTCTTATTGTGATATTTTACCTAACCATTTTTGTTTTTTGTCTGATATTTCATTTCTTATAAATTGTGTTAGCAGTCCAATGTCTTTTCTCAGTTTTTCTGTTCTGATCTGTAGCCTGTGTTGCCATGCTGGTTTTGTGGGTTTCTTCTGTGTGTTAGTCGGTTCTGACCTCTGCCTATTGTGTATATTTAGTGTAGTGAGTGCTCCTATATAAACCAGTAGTTGTAACTCTTCTATAGTTGTATTTTCATTTATTTTGCTGTGTATGATTGTGTTGATAGTTGTTATTGTTGTTTTGACTTGTGGGTTATTTGGCGGTCTATGCAAGAATGGTCCAATGTCTGTATTTGTGTCTTTGTATTCTATATATGTCAGCTGAAATTTTTCTTCTATATCTAACATGTGTATCACTTCGTGTTCTATTTGTGCTTGTTCTGGTCGTTGTCTTAAGATTTCGTTTTCCTCTGATTGTTTAATTGATGCGTGTTCTTTGTTTGTTTGCTCTGGGATGTTTGAGTCTATTACTGTATTTTCTTCTTCTTCTTCTTCTGATTGCACATTATTTTGTTCCAGTATTTGTTGTACATGTTGTTTGATGTTTTCTAATTCTGACTGGGGTATCCTGTTATTTTTTATTATTACACGGATCTGATCAGCTAGTCGTTGTTCTGTTAAAAATTTTAATTCTGGGTATCTGGTAATAAATGTTGTTTATACTTGTGATCTGTATCCAGTTGTGTTGGTTCCTAACTATGTTGCTTGGTAATAACAGAACATGAGGTGTCGGTTAACTTCATCTGACCATCTCATCCTCTGTCTTTGTTTTCCTTCTAGAGTGGTTGCAGGAAGTGTATCCTGCAAAACACCTCTGTTTGGATTTAAATCATTTTCCATGTTGCTAGCAGTGTCGTTACCATTGTGGAACCAACTAATCACACTAAAAGGGGGTTAGCCCTATTACTGGTTTGTTCTTTTCATCTTATTATTATCATTATTATTATTATTATTATTATTATTATTATTAGAAATATTAATATAATTGATATATGTGAACTTTTACTGAATATGTTGTTGTTGTTGTTGTTATCGTCTTCAGTCCTGTAACTGGTTTGATGCAGCTCTCCATGCTACTCTATCCTGTGCAAGGTGCTTCATCTCCCAGTACCTACTGCAGCCTACATCCTGAATCTGCTTAGTGTATTCATCTCTACGTCTCCCTCTACCATTTTTACCCTCCACGCTGCCCTCCAATACTAAATTGCTAATCCCTTGATGCCTCAGAACATGTCCTACCAACCGGTCCCTTCTTCTAGTCAAGGTGTGCCACAAACTCCTCTTCTCCCCAATTCTATTCAATACCTCCTCATTAGTTATGTAATCTACCCATCTAATCTTCAGCATTCTTCTGCAGCACCATATTTCGAAAGCTTCTATTCTCTTCTTGTCCAAACTACTTACCATCCATGTTTCACTTCCATACATGGCCACACTCCATACAAATACTTTCAGAAACGACTTCCTGACATTTAAATCTATACTCGATGTTAACAAATTTCTCTTCTTCAGAAACACTTTCCTCACCATTGCCAGTCTACATTTTATATCCTCTCTACTTCGACCATCATCAGTTATTTTGCTCCCCAAATAGCAAAACTCCTTTACTACTTTAAGCGTCTTGTTTCCTAATTTAATTACCTCAGCATCACCCAATTTAATTCAACTTCATTCCATTATACTCATTTTGCTTTTGTTGATGTTCATCTTATACCCTCCTTTCATGACACTGTCCATTCCATTCATCTGCTCTTCCAAATCCTTTGCTGTCTCTGACAGAATTACAATGTCATCGGCGGACATCAAAGTTTTTAGTTCTTTTCCATGAACTTCAATTCCTACTCCCAATTTTTCTTTTGTTTCCTTTACTGCTTGCTCAATATACAGATTGAATAACATCGGGGAGAGGCTACAACCCTGTCTCACTCCCTTCCCAAACACTGCTTCCCTTTCATGTCCCTCAACTCTTGTAACTGCTATCTGGTTTCTGTACAAGCTGTAAATAGCCTTTCGCTCCCTGTATTTTACATCTGCCAACTTCAGAATTTGAAAGAGAGGATTCCAGTCAACAATGTCAAAAGCTTTCTCTAAATCAATAAATGCTACAAACGTAAGTTTGCCCTTTCTTAATCTAGCTCCTAAGATAAGTCGTAGGGTCAGTATTGCCACACGTGTTCCAACATTTCTACGGAATCCAAACTGATCTTCCCCCGAGGTCGGCTTCTACCAATTTTTCCATTCGTCTGTAAAGAATTCATGTTAGAATTTTGCAGCCGTGACTTATTAAACTGATATTTCGGTAATTTTCGGTGATTTTCTTTGGGATTGGAATTATTATATTCTTCTTGAAGTCTGAGGGTATTTTGCCTGTCTCATATATCTTGCTCACCAGATGGTAGAGTTTTGTCAGGGCTGGCACTCCCAGGGCTGTCAGTAGTTCTAATGGAATGTTGTCTACTCCCAGGGCCTTGTTCCGACTCAGGTCTTTCAGTGCTCTGTCGAACTCTCGAGCTCTTCACGCAGTATCACATCTCCCATTTAATCTTCATCTACATCCTCTTCCATTTCCATAATATTGCCCTGAAGTACATCACCCTTGTATAGACACCATGTACTCCTTCCACCTTTCTGCTTTCCCTTCTTTGCTTAGAACTGGGTTTTCATCTGAGCTCTTGATATTCATGCAAGTGGTTCTCTTTTCTCCAAAGGTCTCTTTAATTTAGCTGTGGGCAGTATCTATCTTACCCCTAGTGATACATGCCTCTACATCTTTACATTTTTCCTCTAGCCGTCCCTGCTTAGCCATTTTGTACTTCCTGTCGATCTCATTTTTGAGACTTTGTATTTCTTTTTGCCTGCTTCAGTTTCTGCATTTTTATATTTTCTTCTTTCATCAATTAAATTTAATATTTCTTCAGTTACCCAAGGATTTCTACTAGCCCTCGTCTTTTTACCTACTGGATCCTCTGCTGCCTTCACTACTTCATCCCTCAAAGCTACCCATTCTTCTTCTACTGTATTTCTTTCCGCCATTCTTGTCAATTGTTCCCTTATGCTCTCCCTGAAACTCTGGTTTAGTCAGTTTATCCAGGTCCCATCTCCTTAAATTCCCACCTTTTTGCAGTTTCTTCAGTTTTAATCCACAGTTGATAACCAATAGATTGTGGTCAGAGTCCACATATGCCCCTGGAAATGTCTTACAATTTAAAACCTGGTTCCTAAATCTCTGTCTTGCCATTATGTAATCTGTCTGAAACCTGTCAGTATCTCCAGGCTTCTTCCATGTATACAATCTTCTTTTATGATTCTTGAACCAAGTGTTAGCTATGATTTATTTATCCTCTGTGCAAAATTCTACAAGGCGGCTTCCTCTTTCATTTCTTCCCCCCAATCCATATTCACCTACTACATTTCCTTCTCTTCCTTTTCCTGCTATCGAATTCCAGTCACCCATGACTATTACATTTTCGTCTCCCTTCACTACGTGAATAATTTCTTTTACCTCATCATACATTTCTTCGTCATTTGCAGAGCTAGTTGGCACATAAACTTGCACTACTGTGGTAGGCATGGGCTGCATGTCTATCTTGGCCACAATAATGCGTTCACTATGCTGTTTGTAGTAGCTTACCCGCACTCCTATTTTTTTTTTTTATTCATTATTAAACCTACTCCTGCACTACCCCTATTTGATTTTGTATTTATAACCCTATATTCTCCTGACCAAAAGTCTTGTTCCTCCTGCTATCAAACTTCGCTAATTCCCACTATATCTAACTTCAACCTATCCATTTTCCTTTTTAAATTTTCTAACCTACCTGCCCGATTAAGGGATCTGACATTCCACACTGATCCACAGAACACCAGTTTTGTTTCTCGTGATAACTATGTCCTCCTGAGTAGTCCCCGCCCGGAGATCCGAATGGGGGACTACTTTCCCTTCGGAATATTTTACCCAAGAGGATGCCATTATCATTTAACCATACAGTAAAGCTGCATGCCCTTGGCAAAAATCACGGCTGTAGTTTCACCTTGCTTTCAGCCATTCGCAGTACCACAACAGCAAGGCCGTTTTTGTTACTGTTACAAGGGCAGATCAGTCAATCATCGAGGCTGCTGCCCCTTTTCAGGAACCACACGTTTGTGTGGCCTCTCAACAGATACCCCTTCGTTGTGGTTGCACGTACAGTACGGCTATCTGTATCGCTGAGGCACGCAAGCCTCGCCACCAACGGCAAGGTCCATGGTTCATGGGGTGGTACTGAATATATCAAGCAGTTAAAACTCAGAACTTTAATTTATAGTCATTGTTCCTGATCCTGCTGAGTATAATACTATAATAAGTATGAACATTTTCTTGCAGTGAGCACAATGAGTAGTGTGTATTTGCAGAATGGAAAGTATATTCTCTATAGCTTTCTGGCTGACCACAAAAACAGTTTCCAGACTCTTGCAAATGGTGAAGAATATTTACCCACCACCCCACAGTGTTAACACCACATACAAATGGCAGCATTTGGAGTGATACTGCGACAGGAAGGATGTCCTGCTGATCAATGAGATTTCATGTTAATTACAGTTCTGCACTATCCCAGATGACCATACTCAGCGAGCATGCCGACAATCTGAAGCGTGCTCCCACTGAAATGTGCCAATCTTACTATGAGCATTCTTCAGTACTTAATTTAAAATCTGCAGATCAGTTTGTGAATGCCCCCCCCCCCTCCACCCAGCTTTCTGGGAAAGGGGAAAATATAGTGCAATCACGTTCTTCTTTCAAGAAAGTGATTTAAAACACTATTGCTCAGGTTTTTAACAGGATCAGAATTTGAAATTTTTTATGACTACTTACAAGTCGCCATTCATCTTCAATATATTAAACATGCTTCAACCCCCCCCCCCCCCCCCCCCACACACACAAACTACATTATGGGTGCTCTTGGTTGACCATAGACTATGTATTTCTATGGAGTAAGCATAGTCTACTGCACATGTTCTCAACATCTTACCAGGCTAGTCATGTGATTTCGGGATGGCGCTGCTTGTCTGCAATTTTCGGTAATAATAGGAGTTGAATATTACACATATTTGCCCTATTTTATAAACGTTTCTGTAAGTTTGAGTCTTTGTGACATCTATGGAGCAGAACTATCGTGCCCATGAATGTAAAGTGAAGTATGTGAAAGAAGGACCAGTTACTTTTCATAGGTACGTACAACAAGTGAGTAATGTCGTACTGATAGGAGGTACTTTAAATGTCAAAAAATATCAAGGTACATTACTATAACATATTTTATTGTAGAGATAATGTCTGCCATTTTATCGATTTCTTTTTACAGGATAAGAGCTAGATACATTTGCAATTGTGTGTGATTAAACTATGCACATACTGATGTTCACATGGATATAACATTCTTACAGGACAGTCTGATTAATTTCCTCCTATTTATGTAAGTTCTCAAACTGTTGCGTGTAACTATTTCAGCTTACCAGTAAGACACTTTCCTATTCAGTGTCATTGCTGCGTAATTAATTAGTACAGATTCAACATGAGTTAGTGCAGTAGAAAACTTAAGAAAAATATATTATTCTCTGCCGCTTCTTTTATTTCTCCAAAATTCAAGCATTGGTCTTGCATTTTCTTAGTTTTTGTGTGCGAAGTGTACGGTTTTACTTTTCTGATGAAATGGCTAAATAATGTCATAGATATTTTACCTGTCTACAAAACGCAGACGGCTAAATAAAGAAAAATTGAAAATAATAATGGACAAACACGTGCTGCAAATTGATTATCAAATTTACTGTTGCAAATGCGTTGTTTTTTCATGACACTTAAGCGCCATCTGCAGTGTCATTGTAACGTGGTCAATTAGAACAGATTCAACAATATGAATCACTGCCTTACAAAACGTAATACAATTTTGTTGGCTTTTCCCGTTACCGAAAAACGTAAATAAAGTGGAATCTGAGTTATGATGCTGTGGCGAAAACGCACAATGCCAATGTGCTTATTGCTGTTACAAGTAGTTCATCTTGTCGTGAAATCGAAGTAGACAATCCCTGTGAGTTAGTATGGGCAGATGTCACTCTTGGCTACCAGAACAAAATAATAATTGGATCCTTTTCCCGATCTCCCAACTCGGCCTAATTTCAAACACGTCCCAACTCATACAATTACAGCTGGTGGTGACTTCAATTTACCCACGACATGTTGGCGAAAGTACATGTTTAAATCCGGATATACACGTGAAACATCAACCGAAATTGTGCTAAAGGCATTCTCTGAAAATTATTTCGAGCAGTTAGTTCATGAGCCCATGCGAATAGCAAACAGTTGTGAAAACACACTTTACCTCTTAACAACATGTAAGCGTAAGCTAATAACGAGCATCAAAATGGATACAGGGATTAGTGAACACAGGGTTATCGTCGCGCGATTGAATATTGTAATTCTCAAATCCTCCAAAGAACAGAAGAAAAATATACCTATTGAAAAATGCAGGCAAAAATTCACTCCTTCCAAATTACGAAGTAACTGTGGGTCAACAGAAAGGTCCGATCTTACTCGTCGGCTTTGACCCGTGACGTAAGCGTGTTGTGGTGTGTGACGTCATTACGGCGCGGAAAACCTAATACATGGTTTGATGTACTCTTGTTTAAAGAACATGTATACGTAATATGAAGCAATTTGATGAACATATTGATCTGTAGCGTAGCCCACTTGAGGTTAGGTTGGGAGTTTTTTTTTTTTGGAATGCGGCCGCGGCAGCGGCCGCCTATGATTCGAAAATATTGATTTGACACTAATGAAGCCTGTGGGGGGATGGGGGGGGCACTGCAGACTCCCCCCACCGCATAACGACATATTTAGTTTCTCCCCACCCAAAAACCCCCAATTTCCCACGCTTGTCCCGTTACAGTCATTAGGCTTTTTGTGAAACTTGTGTATTTCAGTGTTTACAATACGTATTCGATGTTTTTATATCCGCCATATTGGAATTGTTGTTTATGGTCGTTTCCGCGGTATTTGTGACGTCATGGGTCAAAGCCGACGGGTAAGATCGGACGCTTCTGTATTTCCGTAACTGTATGTCAGAAGTGGCTTCAATTGAAAAAAATAGTATTGACAGCAATTGAGAGATTTGTATCACATAAATTAACGGAAGATGTACTGATCCTCCTTAGTACACAAAACAATGTTGCAGAAACAACGGAAAAAGTAAGCCAAATTTAAACGAACACAAAATCTCCAAGACTGGCGGTCCGTCACGGAAACTAAATTAAGCGCCGACTCCAATGCAAGATGCGTCATTAAATGAGCGTCACATTCCAATTGTCTGCTTTGACCCAAGACATCAGTACGGCGGAAACAGCTACTTCCAGGGTATACAAAATGACAATGACGTCAGTACATACCAACAAAACTAAAAATGACACAATCACGTATCACTCCAAAAATAAAATGAAACTGACGAGACAACGTTGGAAAATTGTGGGTTTAGGACGGGAATAAGCTAAATATACAACAAAAACACCCCACCACCCGAAAGCAAATATTATCCAAAAAATAAATTGTAACATTCCACTATACCAACAAGACGACAGGAGTCGGACATTCACTTATAATAGTTTGCACAATGAAACTTTCGTCTCGAAACTGGCACAAAATCCGAAGAGATTATGGTCGTATGTGAAGTACGCTAGGGGCAAGACACAATCAATGCCCTCTTCGAGCGATAACAATGGAAATACTATCAACGACAGTGCTGCCAAATCCGAGTTACTCAACACAGCCTTCCGAAACTCCTTCACCACAGATAAAGTAAATTCGAATCGAGAATAGCTGCCAACATGATTAACTTAGAAGTAGATATCCTCGCAGTTGTAAAGCATCTTAAATGACTTTCTAAAAGCAAGTCTCCAGGCCCAGATTGTATACCAGTTACACTACTTTCAGAATATGCTGATACAATAGCTCCATTCCTTCCGTGCGCCGACAGCATTATTATTGAAAGTAAGGAATTTAAATTTGAATGCTTAAGAAAGCCTGCCCCCCCCCCTCCCCCCCACAATGATCCGTGGACCTTGCCATTGGGGGGGGGGGGGGGGCGTTATGTGCCTCAACGATACAGATAGCAGTACCGTCGGTGCAACCACAACGGAGGGGTATCTGTTTAGAGGCCAGACAATCGTGTGGTTCCTGAAGAGGGGCAGCAGCCTTTTCAGTAGTTGCAGGGGCAACAGTCTGGATGATTGACTGATCTGCCCTTGTAACACTAACCAAAACGGCCTTGCTGTGCTGGTACAGCGAACGGCTGAAAGCAAGGGGAAACTACGGCCGTAGTATTTCCCGAGGGCATCTAGCTTAACTGTATGGGTAAATGACGATGGCGTCCTCTTGGGTAAAATATTCCAGAGGTAAAATAGTCCCCCATTCGGATCTGCAGGCGGGGTCTACTCAGGACGAGATCGTCGTTATCAGGAGAAAGAATACGAGTTCTACGGGTCGGAGCGCGGAATGTCAGATCCCTTAATCAAATGGGATGCGGGTAAGCTACTACAAACAGCATAGTGAACGCATTATTGCGGCCGAGATACATACGAAGCCCAGGCCTACCATAGTAGTACAAGTTTATATGCCAACTAGCTCCGCAGATGACGAAGAGATTGATGAAATGTATGATGAGATAAAAAAATTATTCAGATAGTCAAGGGAGACTAAAATTTAATAGTCATGGGTGACTGGAATTCGATAGTAGAAAAAGGAAGAGAAGGTAACGTAGTAGGTGAACATGGGATGGGGGTAAGGAATTAAAGAGGAAGCCGCCTGGTAGAATTTTGCACAGAGCATAACTTAATCATAGCTAACACTTTGTTCAAGAACCATGAAAGAAGGTAGTATACAAGGAAGAGGCCTGGGGATACTAGAAGGTTTCAGATAGATTATATAATAGGAACCAAGTTTTAAATTATAAGACATTTCCAGGGGCAGATGTGGACTCTGATCACAATCTATTGGTTATGAACTGTGGATTAAAACTGAAGTAACTGCAAAAGGGTAGGAATTTCAGGAGATGGGACCTGGATAAACTGACTAAACCAGTGTTTCAGGGAGCATAAGGGAACGATTGACAGGAATGGGGGAAAGAAATACAGTAGAATAAGAATGGGTAGCTCTGAGGCATAAAGTAGTGAGGGCAGTAGAGGATCAAGTAGGTAAAAAGACGAGGGCTGGTAGAAATCCTTCAGTAACAAAAGATATATTGAATTCAACTGATGAAAGGAGAAAATATAAAAATGCAGTTAATGAAGCAGGCAGAAACGAATACAAACGTCTCAAAAATGAGATCGACAGGAAGTGCTAAGCAGGGACGGCTAGAGGACAAATGTAAGGATGTAGAGGCATGTATCACTAGGGGTAAGATAGATACTGCCTACAGGAAAATTAAAGAGACCTTTGGAGAAAAGAGAACCCCTTCTATGAGTAATAGGAGGTCAGATGGAAACACAGTTCTAAGCAAAGAAGGAAAAGGAGAAAGGTGGAAGAGGTATATAGAGTGTCTATACAAGGGCAATGTACTTGACGACAATATGATGGAAATGGAAGAGGATGAAGATGAAATGGGCGATAGGAAACTGCGTGAACAGTTTGACAGAGCACTGAAAGACCTAAGTCGAAACAAGGCCCCGGGAGTAGACAACATTCTATCAAAACTACTGATAGCCTTTGGAGAGCCAGCCCTGACAAAACTCTACCATCTGATGAGCAAGTTGTATGAGACAGGCGAAATACCCTCAGACTTAAAGAAGAATATAATAATTCCAATCCCAAAGAAAGCAGGTGTTGACAGATGTGACAATTACCGAAATATCAGTTTAATAAGTCACGGCTGCAAAATACTAACACAAATTCTTTACAGACGAGTGGAAAACTGGTAGGGGCTGACCTCAGGGAAGATCAGTTTGGATTCCGTAGAAATGTTGGAACACGTAAGGCAATACTGACCCTACGACGTAACTTAGAAAATAGATAAAGGAAAGAAGGAAAGCAAACCTATGTTTCTAGCAATTGTGGCAGCTTAGAGAAAGCGGCTGACAATGTTGACTGGAATACTCTCTTTCAAATTCTTTAGGTGGCAGGGGTAAAGTACAAGGAGCGAAAGGCTATTTACAATTCGTACAGAAGCCAGATGGCAGTTATAAGAGTCGAGGGCCATGAAACGGAAGCAATGGTTGGGAAGGGAGTGAGACAGGGTTGTAGCCTCTCCCCAATGTTATTCAATCTGTATATTGAGCAAGCAGTAAAGGAAACAAAAGAAAATTCCGGAGTAGGTATTAAAATCCATGGAGAAGAAATAAAAACTTTGAAGTTTTCCGATGACATTGTAATTGTGTCACAGACAGCAAATGACTTGGAAGAGCAGTTGAACGGAATGGACAGTGTCTTGAAAGGAGGATATAAGATGAACATCAACAAAAGCAAAACGAGGATAATGGAATGTAGTCGAATTAAGTCGGGTGATGCTGAGGGAATTAGATTAGGAAATGAGACACTTAAAGTAGTAAAACAGTTTTGCTATTTGGGGAGCAAAAATCTAATGATGGACAAAGTAGAGAGGATATAAAATGTTGACTGGCAATGGCGAGGAAAGCGTTTCTGAAGAAGAGAAATTTGTTAACATCGAGTATAGATTTAAGTGTCAGGAAATCGTTTCTGAAAGTATTTGTATGGAGTGTAGCCATGTATGGAAGTGAAACGTGGACGATAAATAGTTTATACAAGAAGAGAATAGAAGCTTTCGAAATGTGGTGCTACAGAAGAATGCTGAAGATTAGATGGGTAGATCACGTAACTAATGAGGAGGTACTGAACAGAACTGGGGAGAAGAGGAATTTGTGGCACAATTTGACTAGAAGAAGGGATCGGTTGGTAGGACATCATGTGAGGCATCAAGGGATCACCAGTTTAGTACTGGAGGGCAGCGAGGAGGGTAAAAATCGCAGAGGGAGACCAGGAGATGAGTACAGTAAGCAGATTCAGAAGGACGTAGGTTGCATGAGGTACTGGGAGACGAAGAACCTGGCACAGGATAGAGTAGCATGGAGAACTGCAGCAAACCAATCCCTCGGTTACACGATAGGTCAAATGTAAAGGCCTTAATTCAACTAAATACCTAGGAATTACAGCTAAGATGAAATTAAATTTGAAAAAAACACATAGAAAATGTTGTGAGGAGGCGAACCAAAGACTGCGTTTTATTGCCAGGACTTTTAGAAAATTTAACAGTTCTACTGAGAGACTGCCTACATTACACTTGTCCGTCCTGTTTTAGAATAGTGCTGCGCGGTGTGGGATCCTTACCAGGAAGGATTGACGGAGTACATCGAGAAAGTTCAAAGAAGGTAGCAAGTTTTGTATTATCGCGAAATAAGAGGGAGAGTGTCACTGACGTGATAAAGGTTTGGTGTGGGCATCCTTAAAACAAATGGGTTCCTCGTCGGGTCAGGATCTTCTCACTAAATATGTATCAACGACTTTATGCTCCGAATGTGAAAACATTTTGTTGAAGTCGACCTACATAGGGAGAAACGATCATCATAATAAAATAAGGGAAATCAGAGCTCGCGCAGTATGATATAGGTGTTCATTTTTTCAGCGCGCTGTTCAAGATTGGAATGACAGAGCATTACTGTGTGTTCGATGAAGCCTCTGTGAGGCACGTAAGTGTGATTATCGGAGTATCCGTGTAGATGTAGATACAGGTGCTCTTCACATCTTTCAGCCAACGTCCATTCCTTGTATCAAATTGTTAACATGTCTGTAAAGCGCGTACCACCAAGTTTCATGGTACTTCCAAAGTTGATCTATCTGTAGTAGTGAAATAACATTCAAAATACGGTTAGCGCTTTACAGACTAAAATGCGCCGTCCCAAAATCATGGGACTTCAACTGCGTTCTCATTCGGCGCTTCCGAATGCTCACTACGTAGATATGTATACCGTTGGGTTGGTTGGTTGGTTGCTTCGGGGAAGGAGACCAGACAGCGAGGTCATCGGTCTCATCGGATTAGGGGAGGACGGGGAAGGAAGTCGGCCGTGCCCTTTGAAAGGAACCATCCCGGCATTTTGCCTGGAGCGATTTAGGGAAATCACGGAAAACCTAAATCAGGATGGCCGGACGCGGGATTGATCCGTCGTCCTCCCGAATGCGAGTCCAGTGTGTAACCACTGCGCCACCTCGCTCGGTAGATATGTGAAATATATGGTGAAATATAAACACACTTATGTCCAAAAACTTTTGCAATTTTGCCTTCATTTTGGCGCAAAATTATATAAACTGATGACAGTAAAGTGGAAACAATGTGAAGAATACAGAACGTAAACATATTGCATAACGGTATACAAAAATGTTCTTCGTTTTCTCCAACTTAACGGATTTGCTCACACATTCCGACAACTGGTTAGCATGTCTAGTATGGGGTGTGAGCACCCTAGGCAGCAATACAGGCCTCACAACAACGGGGCGTGCTGTGAATTATATTATCAGTCTCATGTCGAGGCCATTACTCCCATTTTTCCTGCAGAGCTGCGCGCAGTCTTTGAGTATGGTCGGTGGATGCTGGCGCGATGCAAAAGCTGCCTCCCTAGTGCATCCCAGACATGCTCTATGGGATTCAAATCGGGAGAGCGACCACGCCATGCGTGCAGTATATTCCGCTTCCAGGAAAACACCAACCACCAGTGTTCTATGTGGTCGAGCATTATCGTACATCAACACGAAGTCCGGGCCCACAGCAACTCGCAACAACCCCAAAATCAAATGGCTCTGAGCACATTGGGACCTAACATCTGAGTTCACGAGTCCCCTACACTTAGAACTACTTAAACCTGACTAACCTAAGGACATCACACACATCCATGCCCGAGGCAGGATTCGAACCTGCAACCGCAGCAGCAGCGCGGTTCCGGACTGAAGCGCCTAGAACCGCTCGGCCACCACGGCCGCAGATTACGTCCCAAGATCTCGTCACGGTACCTGGCAGCAGCTAAACCTTGTCGATTCATTCTTACAGTTTCATGAAGAGGTGTTCGAGTGGTCAACATAATCCCTGCCCACACCATTAGGGATCCTCCTCAAATGGGTCTCTTTCCTCAATGTTTGGGTCCCGAAACCGTGTTCCATCGAGAATCACTCTACAGACTAAACCGGTACTCATCTCTGAAAACAACATTGGCTTAATGGTCGACCGTTCAGAGGGCATCTTGACGACTCCCTGTATACTCCCTTCTCTGAAGACTCATCAGAGGTACACATACAACAGGTCTCAGGCAGTAAAGGCCACTCCGCCGAAGCCCTCTGCACACCGTTTGCCTCTAAACAACACGTCCACTGGATGCTCCGAGCTCACATGCTAGTTGCCGTTTACTACTAAGGTGGCACTGTAGCGTCCTTAAAGGCAAATCCTGGCGACTGTCCTGCTTCCTTTCTTTGTATGGCCCTCCACCGCAGTGAGTCTGGTATCCATCTGCTCTGTGCCATAATGCACCGCCTGTGACTATACACAGCGATTGTGGATATGGGGCTACCCAGAAAGCAAGAAAGCAAGAAAGTAAGGACATCTCATTGAATTTTTAACGTTATATCGTGAATTAGATGCACAATTAGCGATTGTGGATATGGGGCTACCCAGAAAGCAAGAAAGTACGGACATCTCATTGAATTTTTAACGTTATATCGTGAATTAGATGCACAATTAGCGATTGTGGTTATGGGGCTACCCAGAAAGCAAGAAAGTACGGACATCTCATTGAATTTTTAACGTTATATCGTGAATTAGATGCAGAACGGGGAAGTTGCAGTTCGTTGCTTTAATTTTGGACAGCAGTGAAATCTCTCTTGTAAATGGTGCATACGGTTCAATGTACAATACCATGGTATTTGTATGCCATCCTAATTATGAATAACGTAGAAGACACACTGTAGCTGGACTATTTATTAGAACTTAAGATCGTGACAAAAATACAAAACTGATGTTACTGCACTCGGTTGCTGGATAAGTTTTTGTGATGTCAGTCATGTGTGTTATCTGTACATAAATTGGGTACATACATAGCTGTTTATCTACTTTTCATACATTGCAATTAAAGTTATCTGAATAGTTTGGTTGTGAATAACGCTTGGCTTTGATTCGAACTCCTGTACAGAATAATAGTTTTACCGATTAACTAACAAGGGGACCATGCATTCTCGTAATCATCTGTTTCGTTAAAATTTATGGTGTATGCAGGGCTTGGGCAGAAATACAAGTGACCGAGGCGGGAGGTCCAGATGATGATTGGTTTGTGGGGTGCTTAACGGTGCGGTCATCTACTCTCACAAATGATGATGAAATGATGAGGACAACGAAACCACCCAGTCCCCGGGCAGAGAAAATGCCCAACCCGGCCGGGCATCGAACCCGGGATCCCGTGATCCAGAGGCAGCAACGCTGGCCCCTAGACCACAAGCTGCGGACGGAGCTCCAGGTGGCCGAGCGTTTAGGAAGAAAAAAAAAAGTAGTGTTTTTGCGGCCAACGGCCTTGCCGCAGTGGTAACACCAGTTCCCGACAGATCACCGAAGTTAAGCGCTGTCGGGCTAGGGTAGCACTTGGATGGGTGACCATCCGATCTGCCGAGCGCTGTTGGCCAGCGGGGTGCACTCAGCCCTTTTGAGCCAAACTGAGGAGCTATTTGATTGAGAAGTAGCGGATCCGGTCTTGTAAACGGACATACGGCCGGGACAGTGGTTTTGTGTTGACCACATGCCCATCTTTAAAATAAACATGAGATGTTACATTGCCCCACAATGTTGAACGGAATTTGCTGAAGGCACCATTTTAACTTACGTTCAAACAAAAAGCACAATAGTTAACGTTGTTCATATCGGTTTTCAGAGAGTCAGCGAATTGCTAAGAATCACTAGCAAAGAATATTGCTGAGAAGGAATTTTTCACCCTGCTGCGGATTGTGCGCTGATACGAAGCTTACTGGGCAGAAACTCGAACTCGGGACCTTCGCCTTTCCCGGGTAAGAGCCCTACCAGTTGAGCTACCCAAGCACGGTCACGACCCTCCCCACAGTTATTAACTCTGCCAGTACCTTATCCCCTACCTTCCAGATTCGTTGGAGAGCTTTGGAAGTTAGGAAATGAGGTACTGGTGGAAGTAAAGCTGTGAAGACGGGTCGTGATTCATGTTTGGGTGCCTCAGTTGGTAGAGCAAAAGGCCAAGGTCCTGTGTTCCAGTCTTGATTCGACACAAAATTTAAATCTAGCGGGAATTTTTAATATCTCAGTTTATATGCATGCTACGCTACGAAATATTTGCTTTTTCACTCTACTTGACATACTGTTTTAAAGTTTTAAATCACTTTTCAGTCTTTTTAGTTGAAGGTTGCAATGACTTCGATTAGCAAGTCACCTGCACGCATAAAAATTACGGGCCGGCCGGAGTGGCCGTGCGGTTCTACGGTCGCAGGTTCGAATCCTGCCTCGGGCATGGATGTGTGTGACGTCCTTAGGTTAGTTAGGTTTAATTAGTTCTAAGTTCTAGGCGACTGATGACCTCACAAGTTAAGTCGCATAGTGCTCAGAGCCATTTGAACCATTTGAACCAAAAATTACGCGAGCATCTGCAGGAGAGAGAAGTTTCATTACACAAACATCTGCTGCACAGACAGCCCATGACAGTTTCATAGTCTTTACGTCACAGTATATCAAATAAACGTGGTTAATCATGAAAATAATTATCTTAAGTGAGTCTTTGAATGTAGTTGTAAACAGTTGCATCATCGTCGTATTGTAGTGTTCGCAAGAAATAAGGTTTTTCTTTTTCATAATAACACACAGAACAATGCTTAAGTTACATAAATATACCTAAAGACAGTCGCGTATTTTCGCTAAAGTGCACGCTGGTTTATAAACACATTCAGTTATAACTTCCCTCGTTTTTGTTGTTGGCAGTTTTTGTTGCTTCAGTATGGTTTACAGTAGTTTTTATAAAGTGATTTAAAATTGAATTACATAGTTATCAAACTTGTTTCATTATTTACAACAACAACAACATCATCATCATCATGTGTTCTGTCTAAAGGCAGGTTTTCACATGGTAGTTCTCCAGGCTGTCCGGTCTTCTGCCATCCTCTTCACGTCTGCATAATTTCCTCTTGCCTTTATGTCGTTTATCACCTTGTATCTCCTTCTTCCTCTCAGGCTTCTCCCACAAACCAATCCTTCCAAAACATCTACTAGCAAGCACTCCCTTCTCAATGAATGTCCCAACCAGTTCTTTTTCATTTCTCTTACAACCTTCAGCAGACATCTCTCACCAACCCTTTCCAATACTCCCATTACTCACTCTTTCCATCCAGCTTATTCTCCACATCCACATTTAAAATGCTTCTAACCTTTTTTCATCCTCGCGTCTCAGTGTCCATGTTTCTGCCCCATACAGTGCGACACACCAAACAAAACATTTGCCAAGCCTTTTCCTTAGTCCTTTATCTAATTTGCCACATAAGAGTCTTCTCTTTCTGTTGAATGCCTCCTTCGCTAAGGCAATTCGAGTTTTCACCTCCTGGTGACATCTCAGGTCTTCAGTTATTGTACTTCCGAGATATTTAAATTTATTCTACAACAAGTTTACAATTTTCATTTTCTACTTCATGACGATACCAGGTATGGAGGAATTTTATTTACTTTGCCCCGATATTGTACGGAGACTTCCAAAACCCACAACGAAGAGGCATTCGGCACCGTAGTATCGTCGAGTAATATTGGTTGTTAGTATTATCTGGCACTGGCACCGCAAGACAGCTCGACAACAGCAACATGATGTAGCAGGCGGAGTTGTCAGCAATAAGGTGGCTCATTGTGGCAAAAGCGCCGCAACAGGTCGTGGCATGGACTCGCCTAATGTCTTGTAGTGCTGGAGGGAATTGATACCATGAATCGTGCAGGGCTGAACATAAATTCATAAGAGTACGAGGGGCTGGAGACCTTCTGAACAGCACGTTGCAACGCATCCCGGATATGTTCAATTTTGTTCTTGCATGGAGAGTTTGGTGGCCAGCGGAAGTGTTTATCATCAGTAGAGTGTTCCTGGAGCCACTCTGTAGCAATTCTGGACGTGCGGGGTGTCGCACTGTCCTGCTGGAATTGCTTAAGTCCGTCGGAATGCACAGTGGACACAAATCTACATCTACATACATACTCCGCAATCCACCATACGGTGCGTGCCGGAGGGTACCTCGTACCACAACTAGCATCTTCTCTCCCTGTTCAACTCCCAAATAGAACGAGGGAAAAATGACTGCCTATATGCCTCTGTACGAGCCCTAATCTCGTATCTTATCTTGGTGGTCTTTGGTTCAAATGGCTCTGAGCACTATGGCACTTAAATTCTAAGGTCATCAGTCCCCTAGAACTTAGAACTACTTAAACATAACTAACCTAAGGATATCACACACATCCATGCCCGAGGCAGGATTCGCGCCAAATGTAAGTTGGTGGCAGTAAAATTGTACTGCAGTCAGCCTCAAATGATGGTTCTCTGAATTTCCTCAGTAGCGATTCACGAAAACAACGCCTCCTTTACTCTAGAGACTCCCACCAGAGTTCCTGAAGCATTTCCGTAACACTCGCGTGACGATCAAACCTAACAGTAGCAAATCTAGCAGCCCGCCTCTGAATTGCTTCTATGTCCCCCCTCAATCCTACCCGATAGCGATCCCAAACGCTCGAGCAGTACTCAAGAATAGGTCGTATTAGTGTTTTATAAGCGGTCTCCTTTACAGATATACCACATCTTCCCAAAATTCTACCACTGAACCGAAGACGACTATCCGCCTTCCCCACAACGGCCATTACATGCTTGTCCCACTTCACATCGCTGTGCAATGTTACGCCCAAATACTTAATCGACGTGACTGTGTCAAGCGCTACACTACTAATGGAGTATTCAAACATTACGGGATTCTTTTTCCAATTCATCTGCATTAATTTATATTTATCTATATTTAGAATTAGCTGCCATTCTTTACACTAATCACAAATCCTGTCCATGTCATCTTGTATCCTCATACAGTCACTCAACGACGACACCTTCCCGTATGCCACAGCATCAGAAAACAGCCGCACATTGCTATCCACCCTATCCAATAGATCATTCATGTAGATAGAAAACAACAGCGGACCTACCATACTTCCCTGGGGCACTCCAGATGATACCCTCACCTCCGATGAACACTCACCATCGAGGACAACGTACTGGGTTCTACTACTTAAGAAGTCTTCGAGCCACTCACATACTTGGGAACGAATCCCATATGCTCGTACCTTTAGTAGGAGTCTGCAGTGGGGCACCGAGTCAAATGCTTTCTGGAAGTCAAGGAATATGGCATCCGTCTGATACCCTTCATCCATGGTTCGCAAGATATGTGAAAAAAGGGCGAGTTGCGTTTCGCAGGAGCGATGCTTTCTAATGCCGTACTGATGCATGGACAGAAACTTCTCTGTCTCAAGGAAATTCATTATATTCGACCTGAGAATATGTTTGAGAATCCTGCAACAAACCGATGTTAAGGATATTGGTCTGTAATTTTGAGGATCCGTCCTACGCTTCTTATATACAGGCGTCACCTGCGCTTTCTTCCAGTCGCTCGGAACGGGCAAGAGATTCACGATAAATGCAAGCTAGGTAAGGAGCCAATGCAGTAGAGTACTCTCTGTACAACCGAATTGGAATCCCATCAGGACCTGGCGATTTATTTATTTTCAACCCATTCAGTTGCTTCACAACCCCAGGGATGTCTATCACTATGTCCTCCATACGGGAATCTCTAAGAGACTCAAACGGCGGTATGTTTGTACGATCCTCCTCTGTGAAAGATTTCTCAAATGCTAAATTTAAAATTTCAGCTTTCGTTTTGCTGTCTTCCATTGCCAGGCCAGACTGATCAGTGAGTGACTTACCGATTTTACGTTAAGACCAGAATTTCCTTGAGTTTTCAGCAAGATCTTTTCCTAAAGTATGACGGTGGTAGTGGTTGAATGCTTCGCGCATCGCTCTTTTTACAGCAGCACGAATCTCTACTAACTTTTGCCTGTCCTCATTCTACCGATCTTTCTTGTAGCGCGAGTGCAACTGCCTTTGCTTCCTGAACATTCTGCGAATTGCTCTGTTAAACCACAGTGGGTCTTTTCCGTCTGTAACCCACTTTTTCGGCAAATACTTGTGCAATGCGTGATTTACGATATGTGTAAAATTTGCCCATAATTCTTCCACGTCCATCGTACCGGCAGTAAATGAAGTCGGTTTCATTTACTAAGTGGGATGCTAACAACTGCTTATCTGCTCTTTCTAGTAAGAATACTGCCCAAGCCGCCTTGACCGACTTTTTAACTTTCGTAATCATGGTCGTAATGACAACATCATGATCACTAATCCCTGTCTCAATACTGACACCGTCGATGAGGTCTGGCCTGTTCGTGGCTACCAGATCTAAAATATTTCCATTACGCGTTGGCTGTCGATTTAGCTGCTCAAGACAGTTTTCGGATAATGTGTTCAAAAGTAATTCACACGAAGGCTTGTCTGTACCACCTGTAATGAATCCATAGACATCCCAGTATACTAGGTAGGTTGAAGTCTCCGACTAATATAGCATGATCCGTGTACGTCTGCGATACAGAGTGTAGACTCCCTTTGAATGATTGTAGAACTGTCACGATGGAACGTGGTGGCCGGTAGTAACACCCCACAATTAACTTTATTTCCCCTAGCCCTGTTAAACGTGTCCAGATAATTTCACAATCACACTACTTCGACCTCAGTAGAATGAATGCAGGTAGGCTGGATGCTTACGTACGTGTCATCCGTCAGCCTTCTCTCTACGTTTCAGGGGTCCCAAATCACTCCAACTGCACACGCCCCACACCATTACAGAGCCTCCACCAGCTTGAACAGTCCCCCTGCTGATATGCAGGGTCCATGAAGTCGTGAGGTTGTCTCCATACCCGTACACGCCCTTTCCGTGAAGTATCTTATTCGGGCCGCAGCTATGACGGAGATTTGATGTTTTACCTGATTCCTGATATCCACGGTACACTCGTGAAAAGGTCGTACAGGGAAATCACCACTTCATCGCTATCTCGGAGATGCCGGCTATAACACCACATTCAACCTCACTTAAATCTTGATAACCAGATTGTAGCAGCTGTAACCGATCTTACAACTACGCCAGACACTTGGTTTCTTAAGTAGGCATGTCCACGTATAAACTGTGTTATATTTATGCTTCCTGATTCAACCGTGTTTAATGTTGTCAGGTTTTCAGATCTCGCATATACTTCAAGCGAGATGCTCCTTTCGTTTGTAGACTCTTAATCTTGCAAAAACACATCCAAAGCGAAATCTTAACAACCGTCACCTTGTAATCGAGTGGAACGAAATCTAAACCTTCTTTCATGATTTTGTCGTCTGGTGCGTAGTTATCGCCTGACGAGTCGCCCTCTGCTTCCTTATATTCCCCTTCATAAATGTATACTTGGATAAGATTTCCACTATTTTCTCGTGCATTTTCAGTCCAATTTGGCTGTGTTCTTCGGTTATCACCGTCAAACTTTCTGATGTGATCAGATTATTTTCGGCCAAGAGACGTAAACAATATTCCAGGGCCTTTTTAGTCGTTGCTTCGATGCTTTGTTTTCGATGCTAGCAACGTGTGACTCCTGTTCTTCTTTTACCGACGTTCCAGACGCGTCAGTATTGTCACTTGTGCTTCCAGATGTTTTCGTGTACTCGATATATTTCACAGTATTCTCACTGTGTCCTCAAAATATTCTCGAAAACTTTATACGTTACTCAGTTGACGACTAGCAAGCGAATGGGATCCATAGCAGTTGTCCCCAACAGCCTATGGGCCAAGTTTTCCTGCACCGGGAAACTATTGCGAGCAGCTGTCGGTTACTCAAAGATTAAAATACATGAGCGGAATTCGAAGTACTGAATGCTTTAATTACCATCCCTTTTGGGAAAGTTACTTGGAGGATCCACGCTGTAAGTGCAATCATTTCCTGTAAATTTGTTTACAGTACTGTAACAAATTTTCCTTTGCTATTCCTTTCCATGCCTTTCGTGAAATATTAATAAACACGGTATGATGAGCATTATTTCGCTTTGTTTGCAGTGTCAGTAACGTACAGATTGAAAATAAACTCCGGAGAGGGATTACTGTTTTGTTCTCTTAGCGCTGCGCCAACCGTTTCATGGAATAGCCTAGCATAAATCTCTAATGCCTTGTCCGACCCACACAAAAGCACTGAACTGAGACTGAACTCCGTCCGAACAGGCCTAGGAAGGCTCAACGTTACCGACCGACCGCCGTGTCATCCTCACCCTATTTTAATACTCTGCCCTCTGCGATCCTTAGGAAGGTGGCGATTCACATTTTTTGACACTCTCATCGAGCAATTTTTCTTCCTCTCTGCGAAGGCGCGGTCATTATCAGAGGTCAACTCTCGTTAATCATTAGTGGCAGATTGACGCTTCTTGTCATAAGCTCAGCAGCCATTTTGTGGAAGCATAATATGAATAATTACCCATTAGTACAGTTTCTAACGGACTTATCACGTGGAAGTAGCATAAGCTCAATGAGTTCCTTCCAGTCGGAATTACATTCACTTCAGTGTCAATACGAACATGTCATCGTAATGGGTGACTTGAACATAGACCTGCTAAGAGACACTCCCTCCGCAATAAACCTAAGAAGACTGTTTAGTTGCAACAGCATGAACATTCTTCCATTACAACCTACACACCATACGGCGCACAGTCATACTCTTATAGACGTAATCGCAACAAAACAGACTGACAAAGTAAGAGATGTTGGTCAAACATCGGCCCCTGGCCTCTCACCACATGATGTAATATTCCTGGCCTACTCTGTGCAGCCCCCAAGGATCAAATCGCGTTACATAACTTGTAGGAACATGAAACGTATTGACCTTGACGCTCTAACAGCCGATTGCTCAGAAATCTCATGGCATCAAATAATCAGAAAACCCACAATCGACGGCAAAATTAATGAACTTGGTGATAAACTCACTGCCCTCTATGATAAACATGCACCTGTGCGCACAATCCGTGTAAGAAAATCTCCTGCTCCATGGCTGACAGCTGAATTACGTCAAATGATGACTAATAGGGATGCTGCCCACAGACGTTTCAAGGCAGATCCGAAACCCGAGCGTTTCGAAGAATATAAAAAGCTACGGAACAGAGTGAAACAATGCATTCGCAATGCTAAAATCAGGCACGCTCGCTCCCTTGTATGCAGCGATCTGACGCCCACGACTCTATGGAAGAATCTCCGTAGCTTGGGGGTCGGAAAGGCAAAATCGGAAACTACTTTTCATGTGTCAGCTAACGAATTAAATGAATTCTTCTCTGCACCTCTGAATACCAGCACAGCTGATAATTACCGTCCACAAGAATCCCCAAACAGGATAACTAACAACGATACCTTCCATCTAAAACATGTAACAACAAATACGGCAAGACAAGCAATAATGAGAATCTCTTCTGATGCAATAGGCAACGACAGTATCGGTATAATCACGATTAAGAATGTTGCCGATATCTTAGTACCTGTCTTAACTGACATATTTAATTTTTCCCTCGTGAACGGAATACATCCCACTGCATGGAAAAGAAGCCTAATTCGACCCATCCCTAAGATCGAAAACCCGCAACTGCCTAGTGATTACCGACCAATTAGCATACTGCCTGCTGTTTCCAAAGCACTTGAATATATTGTTCATGACCAAATCACTGAACACTTGCATGAATTCAGCCTATATGACAAATTTCAATCCGGTTTCCGTAAACATCACAGCACAAACACTGCTCTAATTAAAGTAACTGATGACCTGAAATATGCCATCGACAATCGAAAGGCAACAATTTTGACGCTACTGGACTTCAGCAAAGCTTTTGACACTGTTAGCTTTGACATATTGCTCAGAAAAATGCAACAGCTTAATTTCTCTGATAGTGCAATGAGATGGTTTGAAAGCTACTTAAAAGACAGACAGCAATGTGTTGTCTGCGTAAATGAAAAATCTTCCTGGAAACATGTTTCCTCGGGAGTGCCCCAAGGATCAGTCTTAGGACCACTTTTGTTTTCTTTATATGTCAACGATATTTCGTCGGTTCTGTCCTCCTGTAAATATCATTTCTATGCCGACGACCTCCAGCTCTACCTAAGCGTCAGACCTGAAGATGTAAACACTGCAATCGCTCAGATGAATGATGATCTGTCTTCAGTAGTGACATGGGCGAAAAACCTGGGGCTTAAACTAAATGCAAAAAAGACGCAAGTAATCTTAATAGCCCATCAGAAATTAGTAAGTTCAGATTTCCGCGAACGGCTACCTCCTATTCTGCTCGACGGTACTCCAATACCATATCAGAAAACAGTGAAGAACTTTGGATGAGCATCTCAACTGGGCGGAGAATACAGTCGCAGTGTGCCGAAAGACGTCTGCTTGTCTCTATGCTCTCAAAAAGTTTCGGAACATATTTCCACAGGACTTGAAACGCCAGCTCGTGCAAGCACTCGTTCTACCGAACCTCCACTATTGTGATGTGATTCAACAAGGCACGAGTACTGAAAACAAAAGACGGCTAGAGCTAACCATGAATGCCTGTGTGCGCTACACCTGCAACATTCGCCGATACGATCATGTTAGTGCTTCATACTCCCAGCTAGGGTGGCTGCGGCCGGACAAATTGCGCGACTACCACACTCTATGTCTACTCCACCGACTCCTCGAGGCGCAAACACCCCAGTACCTTGCTTCAGAGATTAAAAACCTGTCATGTCATCATAATCGAAACACGAGGTCACTCTTATTTGGTATCCTAACTGTGCCCACTCACAAAACAAAAACTTTTGCAAACTCCTTCTCAGTTGCCGCTGTCCGCCTCTGGAACAAACTGCCCCTTACCTTCCGCAAAATTCAATCTCCTGCTGCTTTTAAGAAGAAGTTGAAGCATTTACTACTATCATCCTCATAAAGTTCTCCACAAAATTAATGTACAAAGGCAATCCCCTCATCTGTCAAATAGCAAAGCTAGCGTCTCCAATCTTGCTCCTGAGATGCCTTCCTCTTCATCTATCTCTATTAGCCACGCAATCTTCTTTTCCTTTATATTTCCTTAACTATGTTTCATCATGTCTCTCTATTCTTCTCCTCCCTTCACCATGAGTCTCCCTCATACTCCCTGCTGCCAGCACTCCTATATAAAATCTGTCTCTTCAATAATGTCTAATTATAACAGTACTTGTGATCTAAGAATATAAACTCTATATGGATGTATTTTTCCAGGTGTACCTTTCAAATTGTTTATTTCACTTTTTATACTAGATGTCGTTTAACATGCCTACTAAAACATATGAATGTAAAATAAGTAGAATGCCTGGTTAGATGTAAGAGAGGGCCTGATGGCCCTAATCTTGCCAGGTTAAATAAATAAATAAATAAATAAATAAATGAGTGTTTGTTGGAAATCGACAATCTGCAGTGCTTTGATACTGAAGAAAGGATAAATGAAGCTGTATAATGTAGTAGCTACTACTAACCCCCTCAGATTTCCATTCTCGCAAAATAAGCTGCTGAACAGTGACGAAGTAGTGGAGAAACAAATTGTTCTCCGGTTTCTTAATGCAACAGCCAAGGTCATAATAGTAACGTCAAACGGACATTAAATTTAACATATTAGTTTATTAACATCTCAAGCTTTATATTTAACGGGATACGCCAGTGCAGTTTTTCTATTCACTTCATCTAACGTCTGTTCTCTGTTTTACTCTGTGATTGTTCTGCCGGATATCAAAATTGTTTAATCTGATCAGTGACGTCATTTTTATATTCTTCTAAATCTCTTCTATATTTGTCGGTACTGCAGCTACTTGTGTTTCTATTTTGCTCATTTTTAATTTCCATTATTTTAGAATGTCTGATGGGCCTTGCAGCATCCTATTTTTTTCCTGTTTGGCGTCTGCCCCAAGATACCAAGAAATCTAGCACAATGTATTCTTTCGCCATTGCCTTTAAATCCCTTTGTATTCACCTTAATATTAAGAACCCTTTCTCAATGAACACAAATAAGGAGATAGGGAACATTCTTGTCTAACTTCACAGTCTTGGCCTCTTCCTCTACCGTATTTGTGTGTTTCTTATGGTATATGCACGGAAAACATGTGTATGTAAACAACATGCTGATACTCTTGGCTCGTTGAACATTATCTGAATGAGCGCACAGTAATGTTCCCTTGGCAGGGAAACATTGTAAGAGAATGTATAACTTTTAATATTCCCATTTTCCTATAATAACTAGGTCTTTAATTTGCGCTTCTCCAACACAGACAGCTTCAGACAAGCTGTGATACACAGCCTGGATGACTGGTTTCCAAAATCAAATTACTCTGAAAATAACTGCCGTGTCGAAGATCTCCACATTTATTAGAAGGAGAATGTATGTTCTGCATCTCAAGAAACGGGCACTCGATTTGAGCCCTGTGTTGTGCGTGCTACGGATTGAGCAGTACTCAAATGTTTGTTGATGGCTTACCTCGTGTCTGCTATTGTTGCTCCGAGCTCTTTTTGAATTATAATGTTATTTATTTTGCTACTTCCGCTTTTATCAAACCTGGTTGACATTATGCAGCAATAACAAAAACTAAGCGCACTGAACTTTAAACTGTGTGTAGTCTCCTTCCTGTAGAAAAGGATTGCGAAAACATTCTGCTGGCAACCCCCTACATAGGGAGAAATGATCAGCACGATAAAATAAGAGAAATCAAGGCTCGCACAGAAAAATTACGTGCTCGTTTTTCCCGCGTGCCGTTCGAGAGTGGAATGGTAGAGAGAGAGCTTGAAGGTGGTTCATTGAACCCTCTGCCAGGCACTTTATTGTGAATAGCAGAGTAATCACGTAGATGTAGATGAAATATGACAGGCTACGAGAAAATCGATAGTAGGCATCAGAGCAAGAAACGTGCAGCCAACACCCTCTCGACAGCCAGTATTTACATCGCCACCGCAGGCCGGAGGCAGAGTCCCACTCAGTACCAGTGAGTCGAGTCATCACTCGCAGCCCAGTGGGAGTTACACTTAGCTCAGCCTCTAGCTCAGAGTCAGTCAGCACTTAGCGACCAAAGTAGTGTAAAAAGCGGACTTTTACTTCAGCAGCAGTGAGGCTAACGTGAACTATTACGGAAGAGCTTGTCCCACAACAGCTGGACTTTTAGAAAGATGATACTGGCCACCAAACAACATCCTCACCTTGTTTCGCATGGTACAAGCCTACAGTGACAACGAGACGACACAGAAGTTAGCACGCTGGATTCATACGGCCAAGCAGGTTTAGCTGTTCTGTGGTTTCCCCAAAGTACTTAAGGCGAATGCTGGGAAGGTCCTGATCTCTGAGAAGGGCATGGCCGATTTCGCCCCACATCTTTTTCCAGTGCGAACTTTCACGTCGCCTCTAATCACATCGCCGACGACTGTATTTTAACCCTAGTCTTCTTCCTTCTTCCGTTTGCACACTCAATCGCTGCACACGAAGTAAAGGGGGGCAGTGAGCACATGAAACGCTCTCTCTCTCTCTCTCTCTCTCTCTCTCTCTCTCTCTCTCTCTCTGTCTCCTCAGCGATCACAGGCCCTGTAGACCACGCGCTGCATCTACGATCTGCTTCCACCGCCTTCCATCTCTCGCAGCCTCTCTCCACCCTGCGGAAATTCCTAATGCTGCCATGGCTTTCTCTATGTCATCTTTCCACCTTGTACAAGGTCGGCCCAATGGTCTTGTTGCCTGGAGAGTTCCTTCAAATGCTTTCTTGGTGATTCTGTTTTCCATTCTGGCAACATGTCCAGCCCATTGCAGTCTCCTACTTTTTAATTTCTGGATGATAGTCGGTTGCTTCATTAACTGATAAATTTCATTGTTCTTTCGAATTCTCGATACGCCATTCTCCAACACAGGTCTCCAGATTTTTCTCATTACTTTTCTTTCAAAAACATTCAGTTTTTCTCTTTCATTCTTTGTAAGTGTCCAGCTTTCTGAACCGTACAGTATATGGGGCAGATAGTAGTGTTGTATATCTTCATCTTTGTGGTGATTGACAAAGCTTTACTTTTGAGTGGGCTGATTAGTGAGTGACCCTGAGGCTATTCTTTCATTTATATGCATTGTTATGATATTTTTACTGTTGAAACGTGATCCAAGGTATTTAAACTGGAGAACGTTTCTGAATTTAGAATGTTGGTGAATTTCAAAGTAAGGATTTGGGTTTATGACTCGACCTATTTCCATATATTCGGTTTTCTCTTGGTTAATCAAGTGCCTGATTTTGCTGGCACTATGCCTGAGAGATCTGTACATGTCTTTCAGTTCTTCAGTTTCACTCAGCAACACTATATCATCTGCATAAGCCAGGAGTTTTACTTCACTGTGTTCGAATCGAAGACCTTTGTATAGATGTAAATTACTCTCCCGAACCACTTTCTCTAATGCAAGGTTGAAGAGGACACATGAAAGAGCATCTCTCTGTCGCAGGCCTGTTTTAATTGGAAACGTGGGGGATATGGATCCTCTGAACTTCGCTGCTGCCTGGGAGCCATCCATGCAGAGTTGTATCATCCTAATGATTTTACTGGGTGTACTAAATTCTCGTAAGGTGTTGTAGAGGCTACTTCTTTTTTTTGTTTTGGTTTTAGGGCGCAAAACTGCTATGGTTGTTAGCGCCCGGTCTGTGACTTAGAAAAAGGTAAAAAAGAAAATGGAAACCAGCAGCAATGGGAACGAAACTCAAAAAATTGGAGAACCTAAAAGCAGAAGGAACGCTTAAAAAACCACTACAGAAAGTGGTTGGGTGTCCCCAAAAAGAGCTTCAAATGACTGACGTCATCTCACTGTCACTAATAAACTTGAGAACGCGATCGGCTGAGCGCGTGTCATCTTCTAAAATGGACGATATTTCAGGCGACAGTTGTAGACGGGCGCGTAACGGAGTAAAATAGGGGTACTCAAGTAAAAGGTGTCTTACCGTCCACAGCTGAGAGCAGTGGGGACAGAGTGGGGGAAGATCGCCGCTTAAAGGATGTCGATTGCTAAAAAGACAGTGCCCTATCCGGAGTCTAGTTAAAATTACCTCCTCCCGACGACGCGTTCGGGAGGAAGAGGTCCAAGCACAGGGAAGAGCTTTCACGTCCCGCAATTTATTATGGGGAAGTGTCAACCAATGTGCGTGCCATAAAAGAACAACACGACGACATAAAACGCTCCGTAGATCGGCGAAGGCAATCGATTGAATAGCTGGCCGAAGAAGAGAGACTGCAGCCTTGGCCGCTATATCGACCGCCTCATTTCCACAGATACCAACGTGTCCTGGGATCCAGAGGGACGACACCGAGACGCCCCCCTAGTGGAGAAAGCGTAGGCACTCCTGAATCCGGTGGACCAGAGGGTGGACAGGGTAGAGAGCTTGGAGACTGAGGAGAGAGCTGAGAGAATCTGAACAGATAACATACTGTATCCGCTGATGGCGACGGATGTATTGGACAGCCTGGAGAACAGCGTAAAGCTCCGCAGTATAAACCGAACACCGGTCAGGAAGCCGAAATCGATTTGGGGTGTCGCCAACAATATAGGCACTCGCTACACTAAACGATGTTTTTGAGCCATCAATGTAAATAAATGTGGCATCCTTCATGTGTGCGCATAGAGCAGAAAATGCCCGACGATAAACAAGTGAAGGGGTACCATCCTTGGGAAACTGACAAAGATGACGGAGCAGGCAGGTCCGGGGACGGAGCCAAGGCGGTGCTGTACCCCAAGTTGTGAAGAAAGTTTTAGGAAAGCGGAAGGAAAGAGAATGGAGCAGTTTACGGAAGCGGACTCCCGGTGGTAGTAGGGAGGAAGGGCGGCCTGCATACCCTAAATCCAAGGAGGCGTCGAAAAAAATGTCATGGTTCGGAATAGCAGGCATGGAAGACAAATGGCTAGCATAACGAGTTAGAAGGACAGCTCGCCGATTGGACAGCGGAGGTTCAGCAGTCTCAGCATAAAGGCTTTCCACAGGGCTGGTATAAAAAGTCCAGAAACTAAACGTAATCCACGTTGGTGGATAGAGTCGAGACGCCGAAGAATAGACGGCCGAGCAGAGGAGTAAACTATGCTTCCATAGTCCAATTTCGAGCGCACTAAGGCGCGATAGAGGCGGAGAAGGACCACTCGGTCCGCTCCCCAGGAGGTACCATTCAGGACACGGAGGGTGTTGAGGGATCGCAGATAGCGAGCCGAAAGATAAGAAACGTGGGAGGACCAGCACAGTTTTCTGTCAAACGTAAGACCCAAAAATTTAGCGACGTCCGAAAACGGAAGGCTGACAGGTCCTAGGTGTAAGGAGGGTGGAAGAAACTCCGTACGACGCCAAAAATTAACACAAACGGTCTAGACAGCCTTGAAGACGTCGTTCAAGAAGGCTGGTCCGTTGAGAGCCGTAGTAGATCGCAAAATCGTCCACAAAGAGGTAGTCCGAGACATCAGGAAGGAGACAATCCATAATTGGATTTATGGCAATGGCAAACAGTACAACACTCAGCACGGAGCCCTGGGGTACCCCGTTTTCTTGGGAGAAAGTACGGGAGAGAGTAGTGTTCACCCGCGCTTTAAATGTGCGCTCTGCCATAAATTCGCGAAGAAAAAGGGGCAACCGACCGCGAAAGCCCCAAGAGAAGAGTGTGCGGAGGATGCCTGTCCTCCAACAGGTATCGTATGCTCTCTCCAGATCAAAAAATATTGCTACTGTTTGGCGTTTCCGGAGAAAATTGTTCATGATATAAGTGGAGAGAGCAACAAGATGGTCAACAGCAGAACGATTCTTTCGGAAACCGCATTGGGCAAGTGTTAAAAGACTGCGGGACTCCAGCCACAAAGCTAAACGGCAATTCACCATACGCTCCAAAAGCTTACGTACACTACTCGTGAGAGAAATGGGGCGATAGCTAGAGGGGAGATGTTTGTCCTTTCCAGGTTTCGGAACAGGAACGACGATAGCTTCCCGCCATTGTCTGGGAAAAGTACTGTCGGTCCAAATTCGATTAAAAAGGCGAAAGAGGTAACGCAGAATATGGTATGATAAATGCAGCAACATTTGTATGTGGATACCATCCGAGGCTACTTCTGTGGATGGTGTCGTAGGCTCGCTGGAAGTCAATGAAGAGGCAGTGGATGTTTGTTAAATTCCCAGTATTTTTCAAAGATCTGTCGTATAGTAAACAAATTATCAGTTGTGGAGCGGTTTGTTCGAAATCCAGCCTGGTAATCTTGAATAATGTTTTCCGCGTTAGTTTTAAGTTTTTCCAGCACATCAAGCTCGCACGGTTGAATGTCGGGAGTCCACCTTTAAAGGAGTCCAGGACTGAACCAAGGCAAGCCTTGGCTCTTCAGTATGTCGCATTACTGTGCAGTCAGGCCAACAGTAATGCAAAATTCGCAGCAGCACGGGCCGTTTGGCGCTGTGTTCCGTCACACAGAGTCTAAGAAGATTCAAATCCCCACAGAGAACGTCTTTTTGCCGTTGAAATTTAACATTTAATTCCATCTCTTATCACAGAAAACGGGTTCATCTTTTTCTGGTTAATGTATTTAGCTATCATGTTTAAGTACCTACAGTGCAGATGGGATACCTCATAATATCGTGTCAGTTTTCCTTTTTCCAGGTGTAGTGCAACAACTAGATGTGACATGGACTCAAAAAGTCGCTGGAAGCCCCTGAAGAAATACTGAGCCGTGCTACTTCTACAACCACCCATAACTGCAGACATGTCAGCGTTGCAGGAATTAGTATACAAACTGACTCAATTATGTCCCATAAATATTTTACTGGATTCATGTCCGGTTATCCTGGTGGCCACATCATTCGCTAGAATTGTGCAGAATTCAAATCAATCGCTAAAACATGAAGTCCATTAATGGCTGCAATTGGTTCCCGAGTAGCCAAACGTAACCGTTTCCAGTCAATGGTCGTTTCAGGTGGACCAGAGGACAGACCATTCCGTGTAAACACGGCCCACATCATGAGGGAACCACCGCCAGCTTGCACAGCGCCTCGTTGACAACTTTGATCCGTGGCTTCGTGCGGTCTGTGCCAAGCTCGACCCCACCATCAGCTCTTACCACCTACATTCTGGACTCATCCGACCAGGCTACGGTTTTCCACACATCTAGGGTCCAACCGATATAGTGACGAGGCCGGAGAGGCGCTGCACGTGATGTCGTGCTGTTAGGAAAGGTACTCTTGTCAGACGTCTGATGCCGTAACCCATTAACGCCAAATTTGTCAGCGCTGCCCTAACAGAAAAGTTCGTCGTACGTCCCATGTCTATTTTTTGCAGTTATTTAATGCAATGTAGCTTATGTGTCAGCACCGACAACTGTGTTATCCATCGTAAAATGTAACGCCTATATCAAATTACCATTCCGCCTTTGAAGTTTTAATTCCCGTCCTGCGGCCACAATCACGTCGGAGACCTTTTCACATGTGTCACCTGCCTACTAATGACAGCTCCTCCAATGTACTGCCCTTTTATACCTTGTGTTCGCGATACTACCGCCATCTGCATACAGGCATATCGCTATTCCATGACCTGTCACATTGTATGACCGTGTTCTTCTGAGAGCAATACTTAATATACTGTAACCATCCTTACATCTGGCACAGGCTACACTGCCAGAAAACAACCATCACTTGCTTCCCCGCAGCTCGTGGTCGTGCGGTAGCGTTCTCGCTTCCCACGCCCGGGTTCCCGGGTTCGATTCCCGGCGGGGTCAGGGATTTTCTCTGCCTCGTGATGACTGGGTGTTGTGTGATGTCCTTAGGTTAGTTAGGTTTAAGTAGTTCTAAGTTCTAGGGGACTGATGACCATAGATGTTAAGTCCCATAGTGCTCAGTATCGACAGGTTTAGCTGGGTGAACGATAGTGGGGTATACTGAAGACGCAGATAGACAAGACGCCTCTCAATTTTCTTCTTATCTGCTGTAGCTGTTTGCTCCGTTTTCCTTGCCCGTACTTGCATAAAGCGGTACCTGTAACCGTTCTTTAGGGGTAGCGTCCTCGATATGTAATCAAAACACCCTTAGCCCTGGGATCGAAACATACTACTGCTTAATTTCTGAATAAAAATCGTCAGCAATAGCGACCGACGGCTTCCGACATAAAAATCATCCTCATTCTGCTAACGGCCTTGTCAAAGAGGGCAGTGAAATGGCCCGAGGTTCAAGGAACTCTTGCGCTTGGTGTGGCACGTTGTCCACAAGAGCCGGAAGAATCAGCAGTGATTAACGGCCTTAGAGTGCAGAACGCAATGGAAACTACTGCATTAAACACACACACAAAAAAACACACACAAAAAAACACACACACAAAAAAACACACACAAAAAAACACACACACACAAAAAACACACACACACACACACACAAACACACACACACAAAAAAACACACACACACAAAAAAAAAACACACACACACAAAAAAACACACACACAAAAAAACACACACACAAAAAACACACACAAAAAAACACACACACAAAAAACACACACACAAAAAACACACACACACACACAAAAAAAACACACACACACAAAAAACACACACAAAAAAACACACACAAAAAAACACACACACACACACACACAAAAACACACACACACACAAAAAACACACACACAAAAAACACACACACAAAAAACACACACACACACAAAAAAAACACACACACACAAAAAAAACACACACACACAAAAAAACACACACACACAAAAAAAAACACACACACACACAAAAACACACACACAAAAACACACACACACACACACACACACACAAAAACACACACACACAAAAAAAAAACATACACACACACAAAAACACACACAAAAAAACACACAAAAACAAACACACACAAACAAACACACACAAACAAACACACACAAACAAACACAAACCAACAAACACAAACCAACAAACACAAACAAACACACACACACAAAAACACAAACAAACACACACACACAAAAACACAAACACACACACAAAAACACACACAAAAAGACGCACAAAAACACACGCAAAAACACACACAAAAACACACACAAAAACACACACACACACACACACAAACACACACACACACAAAAACACACAAAAACACACAAACACACACACAAACACAAACACAAACACACAATCAAACAAACACACACACACAATCAAACACACACACACAATCAAACAAACACACACAATCAAACAAACACACACACACACACAATCAAACAAACAAACACACACACACACACACACACACACACACACACACACACACACACACACACACACACACAAACAAAACACACACAAACACACACACACACACACACATAATCAAACACACACACACACACACACACACACACACACACAAAATCAAACAAACACACACACACACACACACACACACACACACACACACACACACACACACACACACACACACACACACACACAAAATGCATAGCCACAGGACATGGGGATTTTAATTTGAAGAAGTGTCATGATGATGTGTCCATTGGCCAAAGACTTCGGATTAGTCCCCAGCACATATCTCTGGGAGGGAACTGCGAAGGGGGAGGTGTCCATGAGAAAAATATTGAATAACCAACATAAGGATAACGTTCAACGAATTTTGGCCTGGAATGTCAGGAGTTTGATCGTCGTAATGACGCACGTAAATCTGAAACAGGAAATTAAAAGTGTCAGTAGAGATTTGGTGACGGCCAGTGACGTGATATGGAAAGGAGACGAGTACTATGTAACATTAGCAGGAACAGAAAATTGTGTAATGGAAGTACTGTTCTTACGAACAGTGAGGTAGGGTAGAGAGTGAGTTACTGTGAACAGTTCAGTGGAAGGGTTGTTCCCAGAATGGGCAGCAAACCAATACCGATTGTGGTAGCTCAGGTGTACACAGTGACGTTGCAAGGGACAGAGGGAGAGTATGAGGATACCGAGCAGATAATTCAATACGGAAAAGGAGATGAAAATCTAATAGTCATGGAGTGGTGTGCAGATGTACAGCGACGAGTAGAAGAAAGGGTTATGGGAGAGTATGGGCCTGGTAGGACAGAGGAGAAAGACTATCTGAATTCTGCATTAAATTTCAGCTAATAACCGCGAATACTCTGTTCAAGAATCACAAGAAGATTTTAGTTACACCATGGTCAGGTAGAGATCTCGAAATAAGGTACTGGAGTGTAAGGCCACCCACGAACAGATATAGACTCAGCTCACAATTTAACAGCGATGAAGTGTTAGAGACTAGTCAGGACGATTCGGTGCACAAAAAAGTGTGATACGGAAATACTAAAGAATGAAGAGATACGGTTGAAGTTTTGTGAGGGTATAGATACTTCGATAATGAACAGCTCAGCTTTCAACAAATCGGCTATTATTCATCACTGAATTTTCACAGTGCGATGTATATATCAAGAAGTAAATAACTGGTGTATCGCCACACTGTAATATGCGGGTCTGTGGTGGGGATACAGATGTTAAGTCCCATAGTGCTCAGAGCCATTTGTGGTGGGGATGCATTAAAATCTTGAAAATACCAGATCACATCGGAAAGACAGCGTTTTCCGGTGGAGCTGTAACTGTGGAATGTGCAGCGTATTTAGATACTGGATTGCTGCTATCACGCCAGCCGGAGTGGCCGTGCGGTTTTAGGCGCTACAGGTTCGAATCCTGCCTCGGGCATGGATGTGTGTGATGTCCTTAGGTTAGTTAGGTTTAATTAGTTCTAAGTCCTAGGCGACTGATGACCTCGGAAGTTAAGTCGCATAGTGCTCAGAGCCATTTTTTGCTCTCATCACACATACGTTTGTTTCATAGACGCTCGGCCCAAATACCACGTTCCATCCTGACTTACACGTGGGGTTGCGCTACGGGCCAATGGCCTATGTCACCATATCATTCACGAAAAAAAAATACAACAAATCCTAAAAGTAAGGTCACTGGTCGAATCAGAAGGGCAGAATCGTTAAATACATTACATCCTCAAAAGAGATTTAATGAAAATGTAGAGAAAATGCAACATAGTCACCCCAAGTATCAGAAGGGAAACAAATGGTACAAAATAAACGCATGGTGTTAATGATGCCAAGTGACAACCAGTGAACGTTCTACTTGCGATAGATTGTGGTACCGTAGTCACTTCCTCGCATAAAACAATACGTTGTAATACACTGTGTAATAGTGCACAACGAGCACTTCGATATTTTACCAATAGGAAATTTTTAGGTTTTGATGGTAGACAATGAATACTACGCAAACAACACCTGATATAATCATTCCTCCGCACCCCCCCCCCCCCCTCCACAATATTTCTTACTTTCACCGCTGTCGAGACGGCAACTCACTGTGAGAAACGGAAACTTTTTGGAATTTCTGTGCAGTTAGCAATTCAGACCGTTTGCTGAATTATAAGCAAAAGCTACAGAATATTTTAGTACACTCCTGGAAATGGAAAAAAGAACACATTGACACCAGTGTGTCAGACCCACCATACTTGCTCCGGACACTGCGAGAGGGCTGTACAAGCAATGATCACACGCACGGCACAGCGGACACACCAGCAACCGCGGTGTTGGCCGTCGAACGGCTCTAGCTGCGCAGCATTTGTGCACCGCCGCCGTCAGTGTCAGCCAGTTTGCCGTGGCATACGGAGCTCCATCGCAGTCTTTAACACTGGTAGCATGCCGCGACAGCGTGGACGTGAACCGTATGTGCAGTTGACGGACTTTGAGCGAGGGCGTATAGTGGGCATGCGGGAGGCCGGGTGGACGTACCGCCGAATTGCTCAACACGTGGGGCGTGAGGTCTCCACAGTACATCGATGTTGTCGCCAGTGGTCGGCGGAAGGTGCACGTGCCCGTCGACCTGGGACCGGACCGCAGCGACGCACGGATGCACGCCAAGACCGTAGGATCCTACGCAGTGCCGTAGGGGACCGCACCGCCACTTCCCAGCAAATTAGGGACACTGTTGCTCCTGGGGTATCGGCGAGGACCATTCGCAACCGTCTCCATGAAGCTGGGCTACGGTCCCGCACACCGTTAGGCCGTCTTCCGCTCACGCCCCAACATCGTGCAGCCCGCCTCCAGTGGTGTCGCGACAGGCGTGAATGGAGGGACGAATGGAGACGTGTCGTCTTCAGCGATGAGAGTCGCTTCTGCCTTGGTGCCAATGATGGTCGTATGCGTGTTTGGCGCCGTGCAGGTGAGCGCCACAATCAGGACTGCATACGACCGAGGCACACAGGGCCAACACCCGGCATCATGGTGTGGGGAGCGATCTCCTACACTGGCCGTACACCACTGGTGATCGTCGAGGGGACACTGAATAGTGCACGGTACATGCAAACCGTCATCGAACCCATCGTTCTACCATTCCTAGACCGGCAAGGGAACTTGCTGTTCCAACAGGACAATGCACGTCCGCACGTATCCCGTGCCACCCAACGTGCTCTAGAAGGTGTAAGTCAACTACCCTGGCCAGCAAGATCTCCGGATCTGTCCCCCATTGAGCATGTTTGGGACTGGATGAAGCGTCGTCTCACCCGGTCTGCACGTCCAGCACGAACGCTGGTCCAACTGAGGCGCCAGGTGGAAATGGCATGGCAAGCCGTTCCACAGGACTACATCCAGCATCTCTACGATCGTCTCCATGGGAGAATAGCAGCCTGCATTGCTGCGAAAGGTGGATATACACTGTACTAGTGCCGACATTGTGCATGCTCTGTTGCCTGTGTCTATGTGCCTGTGGTTCTGTCGGTGTGATCATGTGATGTATCTGACCCCAGGAATGTGTCAATAAAGTTTCCCCTTCCTGGGACAATGAATTCACGGTGTTCTTATTTCAATTTCCAGGAGTGTATGAACACACTCGTAGTGACAAGATTTGAGTCTAGCCTTTATGCTGTAAAATTTGTGCTTCTTAATAGAGAATTGAAAAAATGTATGATGAAATAAAAGAAATTATTCAGATAGTGAAGGGTGACGAAAATTTAATAGTCATGGGTGACTGGAATTCTGTAGTAGGAAAAGGAAGAGAAGGGAACGTAATAAGTGAATATGGATTGGGGCTAAGAAATGAAAGAGGAAGCCGCCTGGTAGAATTTTGCACAGAGCACAACTTAATCATAGCTAACACTTGGTTCAAGAATCATAAAAGAAGGCTGCATACATGGAAGAAGCCTAGAGATACTAAAAGGTATCAGATAGATTATATAATCGTAAGACAGAGATTTATGAACCAGGTTGTAAATTGTAAGACATTTCCAGGGGCAGATGTGGACTCTGACCACAATCTATTGGTTATGACCTGTAGATTAAAACTGAAGAAACTGCAAAAAGGTGGAAATTTAAGGAGATGGGACCTGGATAAACTGAAAGAACCAGAGGTTGTACAGAGTTTCAGGGAGAGCATAACGGAACAGTTGACAGGAATGGGGGAAATAAATACAGTAGAAGAAGAATGGGTAGCTTTGAGGGGTGAAGTAGTGAAGGCAGCAGAGGATCAAGCAGGTAAAAAGACGAGGGCTAGTAGAAATCGTTGGGTAACAGAACAAATATTGAATTTAATTGATGAAAGGAGAAAATATAAAAATGCAGTAAATGAAGCAGGCAAAAAGGATTACAAACGTCTAAAAAATGAGATCGACAGGAAGTGCACGATTGCTAAGCAGGGATGGCTAGAGGGCAAATGTAAGGGTGTAGAGGATTATCTCAGTAGGGGTAAGATAGATACTGCCTACAGGAAAATTAAAGAGACCTTTGGAGAAAAGAGAACTACTTGTATGAATATCAAGAGCTCAGATGGAAACGAAGTTCTAAGCAAAGAAGGCAAAGCAGAAAGGTGAAAGGAGTATATAGAGGGACTATACAAGCGCGATGTACTTGAGTACAATATTATGGAAATGGAAGAGGATCTAGATGAAGATGAAATGGGAGAAACGATACTGTGTGAAGAGTTTGACAGAGCCTGAAAGACCTAAGTCGAAACAAGGCCCCAGGAGTAGACAACATTCCATTAGAACTACTGACGGCCTTGGGAGAACCGGTCCTGACAAAACTCTACCATCTGGTGAGCAAGATGTATGAGACAGGCGAAATTCCCTCAGACTTCAAGAAGAGTATCATAATTCCAATCCCAAAGAAAGCAGGTGCTGACAGATGTGAAAATTACCGAACAATCAGTTTAATAAGTCACGGATGCAAAATATTAACGCGAATTCTTTACAGACGAATGGAAAAACTGGTAGAAGCTGACCTCGGGGGAAGATCAGTTTGGATTCCGTAGAAATGTTAGAACACGTGAGGCAATACTGGCCCTACGACTTATCTTAGAAGCTAGTTTAAGGAAGGGCAAACCTATGTTTCCAGCATTTGTAGATTTAGAAAAAGCTTTTGACAATGTTGACTGGAATACTCTTTTTCAAATTCTGAAGGTGGCAGGGGTAAAATACAGGGAGCGAAAGGCTATTTACAATTTGTACAGAAACCAGATGGCAGTTATAAGAGTCGAGGGACATGAAAGGGAAGTAGTGGTTGGGAAGGGAGTGAGACAGGGTTGTAGTCTCTCCCCGATGTTATTCAATCTGTATATTGAACAAGCAGTGAAGGAAACAAAAGAAAAATTCGGAATAGGTATTAAAATCCATGGAGAAGAAATAAAAACTTTGAGGTTCGCCGATGACATTGTAATTCTGTCCGAGACAGCAAAGGACTTGGAAGAGCAGTTGAACGGAATGGATAGTGTCTTGAAAGGAGGATATAAGGTGAGCATCAACAAAAGCAAAACGAGGATAATGGAATGTAGTCGAATTAAATCGAGCGATGCTGAGAAAATTAGATTAGGAAGTAGTAAAGGAGTTTTGCTATTTGGGGAGAAAAATAACTGATGATGGTCGAAGTAGACAGGATTTAAAATGTAGACTGGCAATGGCAAGGGAAGCGTTTCTGAAGAAGAGAAATTTGTTAACATCGAGCATAGATTTAAGTGTCAGGAAGTCATTTCTGAAAGTATTTGTATGGAGTGTAGCCATGTATGGAAGTGAAACATGGACGATAAATAGTTTGGACAAGAAGAGAATAGAAGCTTTCGAAATGTGGTGCTACAGAAGAATGCTGAAGATTAGATGGGTAGATCACATAACTAATGAGGAAGTATTGAATAGGATTGGGGAGAAGAGAAGTTTGTGGCACAACTTGACCAGAAGAAAGGATCGGTTGGTAGGACATGTTCTGAGACATCAAGGAATCACCCATTTAGTATTGGAGGGCAGCGTGGAGGGTAAAAATCGTAGAGTGAGACCAAGAGATGAATGAAGACACTAAGCAGATTCAGAAGGATGTATGTTGCAGTAGGTACTGGGAGATGAAGCTTGCACAGGATAGTGTAGCATGGAGAGCTGCATCAAACCAGTCTCAGGACTGAAGGCCACAACAACAATAGAGAATCTGTTTTCCTGAAAATTTTCCTCATTGTAATGGAGGCGCTGAAACCTAACCATCAAAATTGATGTCATGCAATGTGAAGAAGTTCCTTGCCAGAAAAAAATACTTTCCGTAAGTGCCTTTGTGTGCTACATTATCACTCATCAGCCATTTAAGTAAGGACACAAATTTAATGAAAAGTAGACGAATACGAAGAATTGTAGATCATCCTACCTTCACAGCATTGCACTCAGAAGAGCAATCTCTTGGATGATAGATTTCTCCAAGAGAAGAAAAAAAAATTGTTATCGGCATACTACACTCCTGAATTGTTAAATGGGTAGTACGTATACTACCTCCTTCGTTTCCAAACACCCGCCACAGCCAGTAGTTAAGTTTCTGGTCTGTGACCAATCTGAAAAGTAGTACGACGCCTGCATTAGTCGATGGCGATGTTTGCTGCACATTCAGACGTGAGACCACTGCTTTATAATTGTTTCAGCGATGTCTAATTTATGTATGATTGCGCCTTAGCAAACATTCGCCCCATATTTAGCGCGCCATTCTTTCTAAATAAACGGAAAACGATGTTTAGTGACGCCAGTTACTTAGACAAATCTTCGACGAGCAATCTGATACATGTATTTCACACTAGCTATCAAAGATGCAAGAGGATTGACTGGGTAGGTATAGAGGGGCGCAAAATTTCACTCTTAGCTTTCCAGTGCCTACAGAGTGAACCAGAACTTTGACAAAATTTCGCAGGCTGTCCGAAGATATTTACCGAGTGTTCTGGTTTAAGGGCACTATCTCCGGTTACACGTTACAGTATAATGATGTAATATTATGGTATATTCGGTTTGTTACCTCCATTACCTCTGTTTCTGCGGAAATAATGATTGGCTTTTACGATAAAGAATAAGTCAATGCTACACAACTCCCATTGCATATAAGAACAATTTGGTATTCAAATTGACAGAGGGCTCAAGTAACACTTGATATCGCAGCACCTATCCGCAACAACCTTAAAAGATAGTAAGTGTTTAACTTAAAAACAAAGAAAGTATCAACGAAGACACGTTAATGAGATATCTGAAGTTACACACGTTTTACACAAAACGTTTGGGGGGGGGGGGGGAGGGGGGGGAGAAGATATCTGAACCTAGAAACATTGAATGTAAACCTAAAATAAAGTTTAATAAGATACGAATGACCAAGATATTGAGAAAAAGTAATACAAATTAATAAGAGTCAGAAAACCAGGTGAAGAGTATCTGTGTTAAATGAACTAGTTTGAATCAGCCGGTTAAGCGCAAGGGAATACACACGCCTGCCTACGGAAGAAATAATTAAACATCAAACCTAAACTCATGGTATTGTACACCACACAACTGTACTCAACAGAATAAGCAGTCCTGACTAGTGAAGAAAATTAATCACCAAGGTTCATCATAAACAAGTAAGAAAAGACCTTGGATCACAAACGAATTATTTCACTATCGCTTAACAAAATGTCACGAATTACGGATAACTTTACCGTCTCCGTTGCACTTTCCCATAATCGTACTTTAATTGTTCTGTACTGGAGAACGTATGATACGTTCGATTACGCCTACGTGGAACAAGAGGACCTTTTCTACTTACTTGTGATGTTGCTAATACAGCGTCCGTCTCTGTAACAGCCCTGCTGTACTGTATTGCTGCTATATTTCGTGTACAACTGCCCTGCAGCTACACTCGGCGACAAGTAACGTAAATGCTACGTACTCAAGCAAACAACCCTCAGAGAAACCAAAACGATCATGGGCGTGGCGCATTTTCCCGCTCTGGTAGAGTAAGTCCTATCCACTGAAGACGATGCAGCAGCCGATTAGCCTGTACAAGATCCACCACTTCAAGCAGTTTACATGGCACCCAGACCGAAGGAAACCCCACCAGAAACTTAAACCGTTGCTCCCATCCCCGTTACGCCTCCGTCAAATAAGATTAAAATAGGCACCAAAGGCAAAACTATGATCGCATCTAAACCATACACCAATGCACCAGCGCCCCAAGCGTGTATATTTGTAACTACAAAGTGGTTCACGTGACCCATTACACATCCACGAGGAATTTACCTGGCGCTCATACGCAGTAGGCGGTAATAACTCACGGAATGCAACTAGAACTGTCTGATTTCAAAAGTCGTTCGTTCTATTGCGCGAAACACTCTGGGGACCGTGTGACATATTGTAACGTCATTCGTTCAAGTTACATCTGTGAGCTGAAGACTCCTGTTTGATAACAAATTGTTGCCTTGTTATCTTAATTTGTTAAGCAATTGTTATTCTTTTATTTAGGTTACTGCCGTTCTCAATTGCATACCCAACAGTTAGTTGGTTACACAGGAGTATTTTTTTTTCTTTATTGTTATTTGTAAACCTGTTTACAGGCAGGCCAGCAGCAGCATACTACGCCGCTCTTTGGCCTCAGAGAAACACAAAAGATACAAGTGAAGACATTGAGAGAAAAAACATGGTGGACATAGAAACGGAGACAAACACGTTTTAAAATACGTGGGGCCGTTCACGGGCGTAGAGTCCAAGATAAAATTTGTTCAGACACTTGGACACAGACAGAGACGAAAATTGTCACACGTGAACATAGGTGCACAAAACGAATAACACTGAACCACTTAAGCACAAAACGACGGCACACACAGAACACGAGGCGTTGATCTCTGGCGCGCAAATGTTCACTAACCGTGTACGAGTCTGGGGACCTGCCAAGAGAGGAGGAGTGGGGGGGGGGGGGAGAGGATGAGGGAGAGGGAGAGGGGAGAGCAGATGCCATGGGCAGGGGAGGTAGGGGGAAGGGAGGAAGGGGGAGGGGAAGCCTGTGGGAAGAGGGGTGGAGGGAGGGGACGGGGGAAAATGAAAGAGAAGGGAGGAAGGGTGCCTAAAGGAAAGGACACAGGAAGTGGGGGGGATGATCAAAGTTGATAGGATGGGTAGATGGAGGGGAGGAGGACATCATCAGGGAGGAGGATCTGGCGGAAGCCACCTTGGGAGAGGGTAAGGAGGGTGGAGAGATGGAGACCGGGTGGGACGTGGGAATACAGGTGCGGCAGTGGGAAGGGGTGGAAGAGGATGGGTGAGACAAGCGGATGAGGAGGATCGAGTTTGCGGGAGGTGTATCCTTTCAAGGAAAAGGAGGAGGTGGGGGAAGGGGATGAGATCGTACAGGATCCACATGGGGGAGGGGAGACAGATGCGATAGGCGAGGCGGAGCATGGCGTTCAAGGATTTGGAGGGATTTATAAAAGGTAGGGGGGGGGGGCGGAGATCCAGGCCGGATGGGCGTAACAAAGGATAGGGCGGATGAGGGATTTACAGGTGTGGAGAATGGTGGAGGGGTCCAGACCCCACGTACGGCCGGAAAGGAGCTCGAGGAGACGGAGTCGGGAGCGTGCCTTGGCTTGGATTGTCCGGAGTTGGGGAGTCCAGGAGAGGCGACGGTCGAGGGTGACGCTAAGGTACTTAAGGGTGGGGGTGAGGGCGATAGGACGGCCATACATGGTGAGATAGAAATCAAGGAGGCGGAAGGAAGGGGTGGTTTTGCCTACAAGGTCGCCTGGGTTTTGGAGGGATTGACCTTGAGCAACTACTGGTTGCACCAAGCGGTGAACCGGTCAACATGGGATTGGAGAAGGTGTTGGGAGCGCTGCAGGGTGGGGGCAAGGGCAAGGAAGGCGGTGACATCGGCAAACTGGAGAAGGTGGACGGGTGACGATAGATTCCAGGACCTTGGTGAAGACCGAGGTAAGGCTGATGGGACGGCAGGAGGAGACGGCGGACACAGGAGTAATCTAAATTTACATCTGTACAGTATTTTGCATACGGAGGACCCACTTATTTTTGGAGCAACTGCTCTGGCAATAGTAAATCTTTGGACTAGGCCAGAGCGACGACGAAAACGAAAAGACAAAGTGGTTGGGTTCGGCCCTGGCTGAAAAGAAGGAAGGAAGGCAGGGGAATACAATATTCACTTCAAGGTTGCCGACGTGACTTATTATGACGAAGCGGGTCGTGCGCGTCGTACATACGCCTTTCCTCGCTGTATGCCATAATTAAGACGCTTAGCGCCTCTTTGCTCCATTCCATTTCCTGAATACAATACCACCAACAGAATAAATGCTTTCACAAAGAGCTAGTACAAAAGAAAGCCTACGGGCAAAAAAAATTGTTTTTTTACAGCATTTATGGAAACCTTCTTACTGAAACTTTGCATATAATCCTCAACACGAAAATCTGATATTAGTCATTAGCCACATAACAACAAACAAATAGCAAGCAGAAAGCACTGCGGTACCTCATCCTGCGCATGCGCGAATTGACGGCTAGACGTGCACTCTATTGTAGCGCGCGGATAGTGTATCTGCTTATTTTCGTAGTTTCACGCGTTCTACTGCTAGATGGCTGTCGCGGTACACCGCTATCTTCCACGGCAGATCGTCTTGTCATACCGCAGAGAATCGGGAGACACAGTCGTCCCCAGATAAAGTACTAATTAGTCACAGGATGTAAAAGTAAAGTTACAATTGAGAGTTGAAGCAATAGCTGTAAACATCAAACAAGTGGGAAACAGCCAGCAAAATACTGTGGTACGGGGGGCACGGAAACGGAGCAGTGGACAGAAATTCTAAACAAGATTAAACAGCAAATTTTACAAAATGTTACTGCGGCAGACAGCAGAACTTAATACAAAAAGTCAGTCAGTAAGAATCTCGGTAATATGTAAACTGACTTACTTGTCAAAGATACTTCCGGCGCCTGCTGCAATAGATCATGATATCCAACGAGTCCTATGCTGGTTTACATGAGGACAAATATATTTCAAGTGCATCACGACACCTGGACACTACCAAAAATGGCTCAAATGGCTCTGAGCACTATGGGACTCAACTGCTGAGGTCATTAGTCCCCTAGAACTTAGAACTAGTTAAACCTAACTAACCTAAGGACATCACAAACATCCATGCCCTAGGCAGGATTCGAACCTGCGACCGTAGCGGTCTTGCGGTCCCAGACTGCAGCGCCTTTAACCGCACGGCCACTTTGGCCGGCCTGGACACTACCAGTCACGAGTCTCATGTACATAAGGCAAAAATGCAAGTCTCCCCTGATCAGTCGCATGAAGAAAAGTATGGTAAACAGTTCAGATTCGAAGTTAAACCGTGCGTCTCCTACCCGCTGTTGGAAAACTCGTGTACGTTGGCGACATCCGGTAATTCAGCACACGAATCTATTATCATTTTATGTATCACATTAAAGCTGTCATGTACGTTATCACAAGCTTACAAACAGAGAATATTTCACAATAATAAGAAAAGGAACCCGCAAAAATGCTTTGTTAAACCGGAAATGTTTCAAGCTGTCGTACACTACTGGCCATTAAAATTGCTACACCACGAAGATGACGTGCTACAGACGCGAAATTTAACCGACAGGAAGAAGATGCTCTGATATGCAACTGATTAGCTTTTCAGAGTATTCACACAAGGTTGGCGCCGGTGGCGACATCTACAACGTGCTGACATGAGGAAAGTTTCCAAACGATTTCTCATACACAAACAGCAGTTAACCGGCGTTGCCTGGTGAAACGTTGTTGTGATGCCTCGTGTAAGGAGGAGAAATGCGTACCATCACGTTTCCGACTTTGATAAAGGTCAGATTGTAGCCTATCGCGATTGCGGTTTATCGTATCGCGACATTACTGCTCGCGTTGCTCGAGATCGAATGACTGTTAGCAGAATATGGAATCGGTGGTTTCAGGAGGGTAATACGGAACGCCGTGCTGGATCCCAACGGCCTCGTATCACTAGCAGTCGAGATGACAGGCATCTTATGGCTCTGAGCACTATGGGACTTAACTTCTGTGGTCATCAGTCGCCTAGAACTTAGAACTACTTAAACCTAACTAACCTAAGGACAGCACACAACACCCAGCCATCACGAGGCAGAGAAAATCCCTGACCCCGCCGGGAATCGAACCCGGGAACCCGGGCGTGGGAAGCGAGAACGCTACCGCACGACCACGAGATGCGGGCACAGGCATCTTATCCGCATGGCTGTAACGGATCGTGCAGCCACGTCTCGATCCCTGAGTCAACAGATGGGGACGTTTGCAAGGCAACAACCATCTGCACGAACAGTTCGACGACGTTTCCAGCAGCATGGACTATCAGCTCGGAGACCGTGGCTGCGGTTACCCCTGACGCTGCATCAGAGACAGGAGCGCCTGCGATGGTGCACTCAACGACGAACATGGGTGCACGAATGGCAAAACGTCATTTTTTAGGATGAATCCAGGTTCTGTTTACAGCATCATGATGGTCGCATCCGTGTTTGGCGACATCGCGGTGAACGCACAATTGAAGCGTGTATTCGTCATCGCCATGCAGGCATATCACCCGGCGTGATGGTATGGGGTGCCATTGGTTACACGTCTCGGTCACCTCATGTTCGCATTGACGGCACTTTGAACAGTGGACGTTACATTTCAGATGTGTTACGACCCGTGGCTCTACCCTTCATTCGATCCCTGCAAAACCCTACATTTCAGCAGGATAATGCACGACCACACGTTGCAGGTCCTGTACGGGCCTTTCTGGATACAGAAAATGTTCGACTGCTGCCCTAGCCAGCTCATTCTCCAGATCTCTTACCAATTGAAAACGTCTGGTCAATGGTGGCCGAGCAACTGGCTCGTCACAATACGCGTTACTCTTGATGAACTGTGGTATCGTGTTGAAGCTGCATGGGCAGCTGTACGTGTACACGCCATCCAAGCTCTGTTTGACTCAATGCCCAGGCGTATCAAGACCGTTATTACAGCCAGAGGTGGTTCTTCTGGGTACTGATTTCTCAGGATCTATGCACCCAAATTGTGTGAAAATGTAATCACATGTCAGTTCTAGTATAATATCTTTGTCCAATGAATACCCGTTTATCATCTGCATTTCTTCTTGGTGTAGCAATTTTAATGGCCAGTAGTGTATGATGGAAATCACCCCAGACAGAATACAAGGCAAAATTTGTATTATAAATGTTTGTAGCAATACTACTATGTACAATATTTTTTAAAGTTACTAATAAATTTTGTTTAAAAAATACGATTTAATGAGTGGCAATGGTATGGATAAGATCGATGCAGAGCATGTGTGGCAGAAGCTCGAACAAAGACAATCACAGACAGAGAATCCTCATGGTCGAAATAAGTTCATAAAAGTATAGCATTTATATTCTGAATATCGATGTCTCACAAAACGATATAAACGGAATACATAGTGCTGTACAATAAACCAAAATCATTGTCAAGTCGGGGCTAATACTGAGACATATGTCTCCAAAGTATATGTTTCACACGAACACAATAATCCCAACAAGATCCTCGATTACCGCAAACACATTTAATTGACCGACAAGGACTCTAAAAAGACAATCCACTCTTCCCAAAATTCATGCGCTATCAATGCATGTGGGTCGTGAGCAGATCCCATTTTTCGCACGATTAATCAATAAAATTGTTTGTGAGACTGACTGAAAAGCAACGAGAAATTCCTACTCGTTCCGGAACAGCAGCCTGTAGCCGTCAGGATTTCATTTTCTGAACGTCGTCATGCATAACCTGATCAGACAAAAAACCCGGAGTGCTCATCAGTTACCAACTTCAGGAAAAACAACAGCAGACACTTTTTCGGGAAATTCAAAGAGAGTCTGATTGGATACAAGGGTAGAGAACTGTTTATAAGAGATAAGAAAGGGGAGCTGGCTGTTAGTGCGAAGGAGAACTGTCGGATTTTTGCAGAGCACTTTCACGACCTGCTGAACTGTGAACCACCTGAAGAAGAGCTGGAACTGGGGACTGACAGAAGAGAGAGAGCCACGCCCTCCAACCAGGGATGAAGTCGCACATGCCATAAGCAATCTGAAGAATAATAAGGCAACTGGAGAAGATGGTATAGCAGCTGAGAGGATAAAGTGGGGAGGCAACAAAGCAATATACAACATAACCAACATAATTCACCAGATCTGGAGAACAAAGAAGTTGCCAGAAGGATAGAAGAATGCAATTGTAGTACCAATACATAAGAAGGTGGACAAGAGAGATGCAAACAACTACAGAGGAATATCGCTACTAGAGGTCTGATACAAGGTGCTGTCAAAACTATTGCTCAAGAGAGTAGAAGAACAGGTAGAAAGTACAGTTGGCGACTACCAAGCGAAATTCAGGAAGGGAAAAGGTTGTGTAGAACAGATATTTATCCAGAAGCAACTGACAGAACATAGGGCCTTAAAAAACTAAAAGACAGTAATAACCTTCGTGGACTTCACAACGGCATATGACTCCATCGACAGACAGACTCTTGTTAAGATCCTGAAGAACAGAGGACTTGATGGAACTACACAAGAACTCATAAAAAAAATTCTGACAGACACAAAAGGAGGAGCACTGTCAGAAGAATTTGAGACCAAGACTGGTGTTAAACAGGTAGATGGATTGTCACCATTGTTGTTCAGTATAGCACTGGACGAAGTGATCAGGCAGTGGAAAGCAATAAACGAGGAAATGGGAATACCAAAGACCCATGTGGGGGACAAAAAGGACAACAGGGCTCAAGTGGACTGCCTAGCCTTTGCAGATGACATAGTAATAGTAAGTGAGCCGGAAGAAGACGCAAAGACACAACACGACAACTTAAGTAAGGTAGCCAGAAATGTGGGACTGAGGATCGCCCATAGCAAGGCAAAGACATTAAACACCACTGCAAACTGGGAAACACCGGAAGGCACTGTGCAAATGGTGGACAAATTTAAATACCTGGGAGAATTTATAACAGGAAGGAACAGGAGCAAGGAGGGAATAACAGAGAGGATAAAGAAGATGGGGTCAGCCTTCTGCATGACGAGAGAGGTATACAATGAAAAGAATATATACACAGAGGCAAAGATAAGCCACTACAAGGCAACAGTGAGGAATGCAGTATTATATGCTCCGTGGGACCAGACAAAGCTCTTGGGGGTCAACTGTGGAGGAAGACAGAGATTGTGCGGCGCGGCTCTATCCATCCCTTTACGACGAACCTGCACCTACCTGTGAACATCGTCTCAGCAGATTATCAGGAGGAAAGCCGAGTGAAACTTACTGTACTTCGACGTGAACTAGGCAGCAATTTAAGTCACTAATCTACGTTTCGGGAGAAAGTTTTCACACAAATGAAAGTTTGGAAATTTTGTCCTTAATTAATATATTCTGAAACTTAGGTGAACAAGTATCACTGCCAAGCCCGTGCTAATCTTAACACAGTCACTTACAATCCCTTCCACACACGGTAGCAAGTTTATGGTGCTGCATTTCCCGGAAACGTAATCGCTACAAAAATACTGATTGCTTTTGATTGAGAATGCTCGCCAAATATTAAGTCTGTCGGTACCAAATGCATTCACAGTTTTTAGCCACCGACCTGCTCAATACGCCACGCGAAATTTATGTCTTTTCTCGTCACAAAATTCACTTAACAATTCTGAAATTTCTACTAGACACGCGTCAGAATAATTATACCGTCACTTTCCAACACTTTTGATGTATGAAACACTGCTAGATCCGGCAACTTATCATTTCCATCGGAACTACTACTACACACGTCCGATCTGTTTCATGGCTAGGCTCCGACTCTTCTCTAGAATATTCTAAGTCTTCTCTATCAGCAGAAAAAGGCGCGCGAGGAATATTGCTTTACCACTGGTCAGTTTACTCAACAGCCCATAGCAAAACAACATTCTCCCGCGTCAGTCCGCGCTTTTCATCCATAACCAATCGCAAAATAGTAAACCTAACGACTGCACTTTTTACCGACGTAATTATCTAATATGCTGAAGTTTTGCTTATGCGTAAAGTTATTTACTATTGTTATTTATACCTGAATTAACTTTCCCTTTACCATTAACGTACTTAACAAATCTATTCTACAAAAATCCCCTTTGTCCATGTCCATACTTCTTCGAAATGTTCCCACACTAAATCCTACTACATAACTCGTTAAACAATTATCTTCATATTAGCCCTAAACCACACTCACACATCATTCATACTGCTAAAACACATTTATAACATAAAGACATAATAACACTTAATAAAAATACTAGAACAGTTTATGAAAAACATTCTATTACTTTAGTACACTCTAGTGGGCACAATCGAAACTAAAATCACAGTCCCCCCTATCCAATATGGTCCTCTATCGGCTGACACATAAACTACGTGTGCGTCCAGTCTCGCGTTACCATCTGTCACTATCCAGTTCGGAGACACATCTCCCACTTAACCGCCTCCAAGGCAGGATCGTTGTACGGCGCTACGCCTCAATTGGAATACACGCAACAAGTAATTGAGGACGCTGGTTCAAGTAACATTTTCAGATGAAGAGGTTGGCACAGGACAGAAATACGAAGCGGGCCGCATCCGAGCAGACAGAAGACGGTTGACAGACGTGGATGCTTTGTTCATCTCTACGTGTTCGTCTTCCGTCACCTTGTATGAGCAGCAGCACACCATGCGTGTGTGTCTTTCATCCTGTGGACATCGTCGTCGCAGCCACTGGCGCCATTATCGGGGGAAAGTAGTTTCACTCTAAGCTTACTGGAATGTGACCTGAAATGACGCGTACTTGTCCAGCAGACTTGTTGACTGCACCGAGCGAGGTGGCGCAGTGGTTAGCACACTGGACTCGCATTCGGGAGGACGACGGTTCCATCCCGCGTCCGGCCATCCTGATTTAGGTTTTCCGTGATTTCCCTAAATCGCTCCAGGCAAATGCCGGGATGGTTCCTTTGAAAGGGCACGGCCGACTTCCTTCCCCGTCCTTCCCTAATCCGATGAGACCGATGACCTCGCAGTTTGGTCTCTTCCCCCAAAACAACCAACCAACCAACCAACCAACCAACTTGTTGACTGCTTTCGAGTTTCGTGGTCGGAAGCAAGATGCGAGTGGACCCTCAGAAATCGCGACTTGTTCGAAAGTAAACAGCCAAATTTTTATGACAAGCTAATATACGAATTTCACTGCTGCTCGTTTCACGCTCAGCAATCTAAGCTGCACTCTTGGGTTAGTGCCGAAGCCCAAGTTCGAAAATAGCGCTATATTGGGAAGAAAACAGCCAAATATTTGTGACACGTAAGAATACAAAATAATGTTATTGCTGCTGCACAGTTATTTCGCTCATAGCAATTCAATCTTCTTTTTTTTAATTACACTCAAATCGGCAAGTGGAAAAACACTCACTCCAGAGAATGAGCGTTCTTATATAATATCGAATATTGAAGAATATAGTTCTGTTACGTTAGGAAGAGTCCAAGAATCTTTTACAAACGCAAAGATTAATTTAAAAAATACACCGAGGAGCGAAAGAAACTGGTACACCTGCCTAATATCGTGTAGGGCCATCGCGAGCATGCAGAAGTGCCGCAACACGACGTGGCATGGACTCGACTAATGTCTGATGTAATGCTGGAGGGAACTGACACCATGAATGCTGCAGGGCTGTCCATAAATTCGTAAGAGTACGAGGTGGTGGAGATCTCATCTGAATAACAAGTTGCAAGGCATCCCAGATATGCTAAATAATGTTCATGTCTGGGGAGTTTGGTGGCCAGTGGAAGTGTTTAAACTCAGGAGTGTGTCCCTGGAGCAAATCTGTAGCAACTATGGACGTGTGGAGTGTCGAATTATATTGCTGGAATTGCTCAAGTCCGTAGGAATGCGCAATGGACGTGAATGGATGTAGGCGATCAAACAGGATGCTTACGTACGTGTCACGTCTCAGAGCCGTATGTAGAAGTATCATGGGTCCCATATCACTCCATCTGCCCGCGCTCCACACCATTACAGTGCCTCCACCAGCTTGAACAGTCCCCTGCTGACATGTAGGGTCCATGGGTCCATGACGTGGTTTCCATACCCGTATACGTCCGTCCATTCGCTCGATAAAATTTGAAACGAGACGCGCCCGACCAGGCAACATGTTTCCCATCCTCAACAGTCCAATGTCGGTGTTGGCGGGCCCAGGCGAGGCATAAAGTTTTGTTTCGTGCGGTCATCAAAGGAACGCGAGTGGGCCTTCGGCTCCGACTGCCCATATCAGTGATGTTTCGTTGAATGGCTCGCATGCTGACACTTGTTGATGGTTCAAATGGCTCTGGGCACTATGGGACTTAACTTCTGAGGTCATTAGTCCCCTAGAACTTAGAACTACTTAAACCTAACAAACCTAAGAACCAGAATGAGATTTTCACTCTGCAGCGGAGTGTGTGCTGATATGAAACTTCCTGGCAGATTAAAACTGTGTGCCCGACCGAAACTCGAACTCGGGACCTTTGCCTTTCGCGGGCAAGGGCTCTACCATCTGAGCACGACTCACGTCCGGTCCTCACAGCTTTACTTCTGCCAGTTTTAATCTGCCAGGAAGTTTCAAACCTAAGAACATCACACACATCCATGCCCGATGCAGGATTCGAACCTACGACCGTAGCGGTCGCACGGTTCCACACTGTAGCGCCTAGAACCGCTCAGCCACTCCGGCCGGCACTTGTTGGCTCAGCATTGAAATCTGCAGCAATTTGCGAAAGGGTTGCTGTGGTGTCACTGCCAGACACCACACTTGCTAGGTGGTAGCCTTTAAATCGGCCGCGGTCTGTTAGTATACGTCGGACCCGCGTGTCGCCACTGTCAGTGATTGCAGACCGAGCGCCGCCACACGGCAGGTCTAGAGAGACGTCCTAGCACTCGCCCCAGTTCTACAGCAGACCTTGCTAGCGATGATGTACTGACAAATACGCTCTCAATTGCCGAGACGATAGTTAGCATAGCCTTCAGCTACGTCATTTGCTACGACCTAGCAAGGCGCCATTACCAGTTTATATTGGGATTATAATTAATGTATCATCAAGAGCGATGTTCTCAAATTATGGATTAAAGTTAAGTATTCAAGCAACTCCGTACTTTATTTAGTAGACTCAACTCCTTTAACTGTTCCAGACCTCACGCCAGTCTGATGAGCTTAAACGCGTGCATTTCGGCCTCCTCTAGGAACACGGTGTTGGCTCTTCTGCCAACACATCAGTTGCACTTCTGTCACGTTGAACGATTCTCTTCAGTCGTCGATGGTCCATTGTGCCACTGTCCTTGTCTGTTAAATTGCCTGAAATTATTGGTGTTAGGATTACGATAATTATTATTGGAATATTCGTTCCTAGTCCTCTCCTTTTGCTGTTCCCTTTCCTTTCTTTTTTCTTTTACGTCGTCTTCTTTAAACATAAATTCAAGTTCCCTTAAAACCTCTTTGAATTCTTCGGTATTTTCATTTTTTCCTACTGTCGCCTGTTGATACTTTACCGGTAATTTCATTCTTCATAGACGTATCAGCTCTCCGTTACTGTATGATTTGTCTAGGCATTGATCCTTTTCGTCCATTGTATCAAAGAATTTTACAACGCTTTTCTCTCCTGAGTTTTCATATGGTGTCATCTGAAGTAAGTCGTATTTAATTTTGTTTTGCTCCTCCTTGGACCAATATCTTTCGAGAAATGCTGTTCTGAATTATAGGTAAGACGTACAGGTAGCCGCGATCTTTTGCATCACCTCTACTACTGTCCCTGACATGTGTGCACGAATGAAGTCAAGTTTGTGAGCTATGCTCCAGTGGTTTGGTAAGCCTACTTGAAACTGGTCGATGAATGTGCGTGCATGCAAGCTAACACCTTCTTCCTTGAAATGCTGAAATTTTCTAACTGTAAGGAAGTGGTCTGTATCATGTGTTGTTGTTGTTGTCTTCAGTCCTGAGACTGGTTTGATGCAGCTCTCTATGCTACTCTATCCTGTGCAAGCTTCTTCATCTCCCAGTACCTACTGCAACCTACATCCTTCTGAATCTGCTTAGTGTATTCATCTCTTGGTCTCCCTCTACGATTTTTACCCTCCACGCTGCCCTCCAATGCTAAATTTGTGATCCCTTGATGCCTCAAAACATGTCCTACCAACCGATCCCTTCTTCTAGTCAAGTTGTGCCACAAACTCCTCTTCTCCCCAATCCTATTCAATACCTCCTCATTAGTTACGTGATCTACCCACCTTATCTTCAGCATTCTTCTGTAGCACCACATTTCGAAAGCTTCTATTCTCTTCATGTCCCAACTGGTTATCGTCCATGTTTCACTTCCATACATGGCTACACTCCATACAAATACTTTCAGAAACGACTTCAAGACACTTAAATCTATACTCGATGTTAACAAATTTCTCTTCTTCAGAAACGATTTCCTTGCCATTGCCAGTCTACATTTTATATCCTCTCTACTTCGACCATCATCAGTTATTTTACTCCCTAAATAGCGAAACTCCTTTACTACTTTAAGTGTCTCATTTCCTAATCAAATCCCCTCAGCATCACCCAATTTAATTTGACTACATTCCATTATCCTCGTTTTGCTTTTGTTGATGTTCATCTTATATCCTCCTTTCAAGACACTGTCCATTCCGTTCAACTGCTCTTCGAAGTCCTTTGCTGTCTCTGACAGAATTACAATGTCATCGGCGAACCTCAAAGTTTTTACTTCCTCTCCATGAATCTTAATACCTACTCCGAATTTTTCTTTTGTTTCCTTTACTGCTTGCTCAATACACAGATTGAATAACATCGGGGAGAGGCTACTACCCTGTCTCACTCCTTTCCCAACCACTGCTTCCCTTTCATGCCCCTCGACTCTTATAACTGCCATCTGGTTTCTGTACAAATTGTAAATAGCCTTTCGCTCCCTGTATTTTACCCCTGCCACCTTCAGAATTTGAAAGAGAGTATTCCAGTTAACATTGTCAAAAGCTTTCTCTAAGTCTACAAATGCTAGAAACATAGGTTTGCCTTTTCTTAATCTTTCTTCTAAGATAAGTCGTAAGGTCTACAAATGCTAGAAACATAGGTTTGCCTTTTCTTAATCTTTCTTCTAAGATAAGTCGTAAGGTTGCCTCACGTGTTCCAATATTTCTACGGAATCCAAACTGATCTTCCCCGAGGTCCGCTTCTACCAGTTTTTCCATTCATCTGTAAAGAATACGCGTTAGTATTTTGCAGCTGTGACTTATTAAACTGATAGTTCGGTATTTTCACATCTGTCAACACCTGCTTTCTTTGGGATTGGAATTATTATATTCTTCTTGAAGTCTGTGGGTATTTCGCCTGTCTCATACATCTTGCTCACCAGAAGGTAGAGTTTTGTCATGACTGGCTCTCCCAAGGCTGTCAGTAGTTCTAATGGAATGTTGTCTACTCCCGGGGCCTTGTTTCGACTCAGGTCTTTCTGTGCTCTGTCAAACTCTTCACGCAGTATCTTATCTCCCATTTCATCTTCATCTACATCGTCTTCCATTTCCATAATATTGTCCTCAAGTACATCGCCCTTGTATAAACCCTCTATATACTCCTTCCACCTTTCGGCCTTCCCTTCTTTGCTTAGAACTGGGTTGCCATCTGAGCTCTTGATATTCATACAAGAGGTTCTCTTCTCTCCAAAGGTCTCTTTAATTTTCCTGTAGGCAGTATCTATCTTACCCCTAGTGAGATAAGCCTCTACATCTTTACATTTGTCCTCTAGCCATTCTTGCTTAGCCATTTTGCACTTCCTGTCAATCTCATTTTTGAGACGTTTGTATTCCTTTTTGCCTGCTTCATTTACTGCATTTTTATATTTTCTCCTTTCATCAATTAAATTCAATATTTCTTCTGTTACCCAAGGATTTCTATTAGCCCTCGTCTTTTTACCTACTTGATCCTCTGCTGCCTTCACTACTTCATCCCTCAGAGCTACCCATTCTTCTTCTACTGTATTTCTTTCCCCCATTCCTGTCAATTGTTCCCTTATGCTCTCCCTGAAACTCTTTACAACCTCTGGTTCTTTCAGTTTATCCAGGTCCCATCTCCTTAAATGCCCACCTTTTTGCAGTTTCTTCAGTTTCAATCTGCAGGTCATAACCAATAGATTGTGGTCAGAATCCACATCTGCCCCTGGAAATATCTTACAATTTAAAACCTGGTTCCTAAATCTCTGTCTTACCATTATATAATAATCTATCTGATACCTTTTAGTATCTCCAGGATTCTTGGATTCTTCCAGGTATACAACCTTCTTTTATGATTCTTGAACCAAGTGTTAGCTATGATTAAGTTATGCTCTGTGCAAAATTCTACAAGGCGGCTTCCTCTTTCATTTCTTTCCCCCAATCCATATTCACCTACTCTGTTTCCTTCTCTCCCTTTTCCTACTGACGAATTCCAGTCACCCATGACTATTAAATTTTCGTCTCCCTTCACTACCTGAATAATGTCTTTTATCTCGTCATACATTTCATCAATTTCTTCATCATCTGCAGAGCTAGTTGGCATATAAACTTGTACTACTGTAGTAGGCATGGGCTTCATATCTATCTTGGCCACAATAATGCGTTCACTATGCTGTTTGTAGTAGCTAACCCGCACTCCTATTTTTTTATTCATTATTAAACCTACTCCTGCATTACTCCTATTTGATTTTGTATTTATAACCCTGTAATCACCTGACCAAAAGTCTTGTTCCTCCTGCCACCGAACTTCACTAATTCCCACTATGTCTAACTTTAACCTATCCATTTCCCTTTTTAAATTTTCTAACCTACCTGCCCGATTAAGGGATCTGACATTCCACGCTCCGATCCGTAGAACGCCAGTTTTCTTTCTCCTGATAACGACGTCCTCTTGAGTAGTCCCCGCCCGGAGATCCGAATGGGGGACTATTTTACCTCCGGAATATTTTACCCAAGAGGACGCCATCATCATTTAATCATACAGTAAAACTGCATGCCCTCGGGAAAATTTACGGCTGTAGTTTCCCCTTGCTCTCAGCCGTTCGCAGTACCAGCACAGCAGTCAATCATCCAGACTGTTGCCCCTGCAACTACTGAAAAGGCTGCTGCCCCTCTTCAGGAACCACATGTTTGTCTGGCCTCTCAACAGATACCCCTCCGTTGTGGTTGCACCTACGGTACAGCCATCCGTATCGCTGAGGCACGCAAGCCTCCCCACCAACGGCAAGGGGGGGTCTGTATCATATCTACTCATAAATCCGGTTTGTGACTGATTCATGGACTCAAATAATCTGTCACTGCTTGTGTCGTCGTGTTTACTCTCTGGTAATCTACTGCCTGTCTGCCTATTCTCAAATTCCTGACTCATATCCGCCTCATATCGTATCATTGGTGAACAAAAGTGTTGTTCGTGTGTTTCTGCTCTCGTTGTTCGCGGCATGGTACCTGTGCTGCTATTACGTTGTGTCACTGGATTTACTGGTTCAGTTGCCTGTCTTTCGATTGGTATCGGCTGAATGTATGTGTTCCGTTTTTCTAGATACTGTGCCTGGTCCTGTGGCATGTCATGTATTACTTTAATTGGGGTTTTCTGTTTCGATTTCTGCGCTAGTGTTACGTCTAGCCTAGGTTGTATTTGAACTTTCTTAGACGGCGCTTGTTCGTGTACTGAATTAATGCTTGACGCGTCAGTTGTTTCGCTACAGGTGTAATCGGTCTCGATCTTTTCTTCGATAGTTTGTATCAACTCTGTTCGAAGCTTTTCAAACTGATCTTTGTTTTTAAGTTCTATTTTATTGATCCGCTGATCATATTTTTTTTAGTGAAACCTTTGCGACCTTGCTTTCAATTGCTTGTTCTTCCGAAATTTGTATTACTGTTCGAGTGGCTTTTTTCGTAAAACGTCCCACCTCTTTGTCAACGTTTACGATGTCCAATTGGACCTTGTCCACGTCAGTGCGTAATTGCTGCTGACCTGGTGTTAGTACCTGAATTCTTTCTCTAGATTCTTTCGCGTCTTTGTTTATCTAAGTGATCTGACTATCAGTTCTGGCGATCCCTTCTGGATTTTAATCTGTTGTATCTGTGTCTTAATAGTCTGATTATCCTGTTTCAATTCCTGATACTATTTTGTTCTGTGTAGTCATTTTTCGTAACATCTCCATGATCGCGTCCTGTCCTTTAACACTACCTTCTGCTGAACTATGCATTCTCGATCTATTGTTTTCTACTCGGTCAGTTACGTCATTTACTGGGCTATGCTGTGGCGTTTCTAAGTTTGATAACTGCAATAACCCGTGCTGTCTGTGTTGAGGACTAGCTGCGTTTGTCATTGAACCATTACGTGGCGCAAACAACTCCGCATTCTGCCCTCTCTGTTGTGTATGCCTTGTGTTTGCAGGTACAGTTGCGTCTGTTACGGAACCTTTTCGTGGCGCTCGTAACTTCGCGAAATTATGTGTGTTGTTGGGGAATATTTAGAATGTGTACGATAGGTTCGACGTATTCTAAATGTTCCCCCTCTTCCGCACTGTCTACTTCTCTCTGAACGTTAGTTAACTGCCGGTTCATTGACTATATTGACGCGTATTCTGTCCCTGAATATGCGGCAGACAAACGCGTTTCCTGTGCTCGTTTCGCTTCTAATCTTTGCCATTTCCTACGTGGGTTGTCTATTTCTGGCTCAGAATGTGCCATACCTGGAATTTCATATTCTGGAAATTCGATGTTCTCGTCCCTTCGATTCCCATCTGATCTGTCTCAATTTCATCCCAGTCTAACCAAGCCTGCAGATCCTGCAGCTCCCCGACTGTCCTATTCTCTGATTCATCGTCTGTCCTATTCTCAGGTTCACCTTCTGTCCTATTCTAAATAAGCTGGTTTACTGGCTGTCTATCTGGTTGATTCTCCCCCATCTTGTCTACTTGCTGTCTCTCACGTAACCTTTTGGCTTGTGCTCTCGTTAACATGGAAATTCTTTCAACACACCACAACCCTATGTACAAAACTGTACGACCACTTACCAGTTGGTTGAACCAACAACAACAACAACAACAACGTCGTGACTTCTCGGCTAATGTTCTATCGGCTCTCCTACAGTCTCCAATCTCCACCTGTCCGCTTGCAAAGGGAGAAAAATGTTATTTCTTAATTCTAACTTGTATGATGCTGCGTCACACTGCGTCTCTGCGTCACCCTGCGTCTGTGGCTATCACCTGAAAATCCTATGACCTAAAAGCTACACAAAAATCGTAAAAGATGCAAAATTTTCCAACACAATAACACACGCCCTTTTCCCTACAATTGTACTTTCTTCACTACCTGTATCTATTTTGATCCCAATCTTTGCAAACAGCTATTTAATACATGAAAGGAAGTTCTTCAAAGTGCTACTGCTGTGACCTGCCGTACCTAACTATCCTGACACTTTCCTATCCTGGTAGCTTACCTATTTTACCTATCCAGGCAGGCTCGCCATTTTCTGTGGGCGTGGGATTTGATCTGAGATATACCCTTTACCCTGTGGCTCCTGCAAGATGCAATTTCCACCCCCACACTACTACAGAAGTCAGACAGACGCTCCTAACGTTCTAAAAAGAAATGCCTGAAAAACTTTCAGCAATAAATACCTTCTGGAGTCGTCCGCTGTAAGGAAATGACACAAAAATTCACAAAATTTGTTACGTAACTAGTGGGATACTTGGGTACAGGAGTGGTGCTAGTTAGTGTAAGAAAGACATGAAACTAACAAAAATTATTATTTATTTTGCTAAAATTCTGAGAAATCACAATTACACTTTTAGTTATGAATTTAACACGTTATTTCCTGGCTCTTTTCGGAATGTGAAGTTACCTCTCAAGGATAGGATTCGCTAATGAAATTTCTATACTAAGTTTAAGATTGTTATTGACTTGGTAGAATGGCTGAGAGCTCAACTTGAATAATTATCCGATAGAATGTTGCTAGGTACGGTCGAGGCTGTTGTGTGTGAAATACAATGAAGTGTACTGTCATGGAGGAAATATGGGGCTCGCAAGAGCTGTAGCGCACAATACTGTAAGCTGCAATGACTGCTGTCTGCGCCGCTTGCTGCTGACAAATAAGATAACTCTCTTCCTATCGGGATTGATCTTCGCCAATCAAACTCTCCCTACACCTTGATAAAGTCAAGGACTTCTATTCGCCCCTAGTCTAACTATTGGCGTGGTACACCAGTCAGACAACCAGTCCACCGCGATGCCACTCAAAAATTCGCTCGCAGGCGTTTGACTAACTCTGTCCGTTCACACGGCTCAATAAGTGTGGTGGCCAACACAGTGAACAACGCTTAATCGCAAGGACTCTGTATTGAGTTGCACTCTGATTCGCTCTCGGCAGAGGTGCTCTCCCAGTGAAGTACTGAGGAGAGACTTGTTCCTCGCTCTTTGAGTACACGTACGAGCGCGCACACCCTCGTTACGTGTTCTCACTCCAAGAGCGACAACAGAACGGCCCTTCTCCATGCTAGACGTGAAGGGGTATATCTTTCTGTCTCTTCCATTACTCCTTTAGCTCAAGGCGTCAGAAATATTGTCTGCCAATCAGCATTTCTCTTCTAAAACGGTAGAATGGTGTTTCGATTAAGGCGACCAATCCAGAAATCTGTAGTATCAGCGTTTGGCGTTTGCTGTCTCCCTGTGAAAATCTTTGAAACAGCATGCTATATTGTAAAGAATGCGTAGGCTGGGCGCTCCCACACAATGTAGTAAAAATTTGCTTTTAAGCCGAACACGGGGTCGTTCCTTTCACTCGGGCAAACGCTGTCTGCTCTACGGGCGATCACCTCGTCCTCTGATGGGACCAGCCTCCTGGCATGTGGTCTGCGTCTCTTGAACTAAAAGCTCCTGTGACTGTCGTGTCTGGAATGTATGTGTGTACGCCAGTCTCAAGTATTTCAACCCCGGTGCGCACTTATTATTTGCATATCGTTTACATGAATTCATACAAAATTGACTTTATCTTATCGAGTTTGGGTTCGAATGAAGCGTCTTGATGTGCACATTATGATTGTGAGGGCGGAATATGTAAGCGATGAAGGTCAGGAGACCACGACATCTTACAACGGCACAGTCGTGAAATAGTCGTACAGCAAAATCCCCACTCCATTGCTACCTTGGAGATGCTGTGTCCCATCACTCAAGCACCGAGTGCAACACCACCTTCAAACTCTCTTAAATCTTGATAACATGCCATTGTTGCAGCAGTGACCGATCTAACAACTGCGCCAGACACTTGTTGCCTCATATAGGTGTTGTCGACTGCAGGACCATATTCTGCCTGATTACACATCTATGTATTTGAATATTCATACCTATACCAGTTTCTCTGGCGCTTCATTGTATGTATTTTCTATTAAAATTATGAGAATCACTGGGAACTTCATGATCGTAATTTGGTTGTACGATTATTAGTAAATTTTCCCCTGACCTACGTCAGATACGCCATTTTTCATCAGATAAATAATTACCAAATGTTCCCATTTGTTTAAAGATCATTTTATTACAATAAATCAAAGTAATTACAATTTGTGTCTACATCTACATCCGTACTCCGCAACGATACGGTGCGTGGCGGAGGGTACCTCTTATCACAACTAGCATCTTCTCTCGCTGTTCCACTCCCAAACAGAACGAGGGAAAAATGACTGCCTATGTGCCTCTGTACGAGCCCTAACCTCTCTTATCTTATCTTTGTGGTCTTTCCGCGAAATATAAGTTGGCGTCATTAAAACTGGACTGCAGTCAGCCTCAAATGATGGTTCTCTAAATTTCCTCAGTAGCGATTCACGAAGAGAGCGCCTCCTTTCCTCCAGAGACTCCCATCCGAGTTCCAGAAGCATTTCCGTAACACTCGCGTGATGATCAAACCTACCAGTAACAAATCTAACAGCCCTCTAGCAGCCCTCAATCCGACCTGATAGGGATCCCAAACGCTCGAGCAGTACTCAAGAATAGGTCGTATTAGTGTTTTATAAGTGGTCTCCTTTACAGATGAACCACATCTTCCCAAAATTCTACCAATGAACCGATGACGACTATCCGCCTTCCCCACAACTGCCATTACATGCTTGTCCCACTTCATATCGCTCTGCAATGTTACGTCCAAATATTTAATCGACGTGACTGTGTCAAGCGCTACACTACTAATGGAGTATTCAAACATTACGGGATTCTTTTACCTACTCATCTGCATTAATTTATATTTATCTATATTTAGAGTTAGCTGCCATTCTTTACACCAATCACAAATCCTGTCCAAGTCATCTTGTATCCTCCTACAGTCACTCAACGACGACACCTTCCCGTACGCCACAGCATCATCAGCAAACAGCCGCACATTGCTACCCACCCTATCCAAAAGATCATTTATGTAGATAGAAAACAACAGCGGACCTACCACACTTCCCTGGGCACTCCAGATGATACCCTCACCTCCCATGAACACTCACCATCGAGGACAACGTACTGGGTTCTTTTACTTAAGAAGTCTTCGAGCCTCTCACATACTTGGGAACCGATCCCATATGCTCGTACCTTAGTTAGGGGTCTGCAGTGGGGCACCGAGTCAAACGCTTTCCCGAAGTCAAGGAATATGGCATCCGTCTGATACCCTTCATCCATCGTTCGCAAGATATCATGTGAAAAAAGGGCGAGTTGCGTTTCGCAGGAGCGATGCTTTCTAAAGCCGTGCTGATGCATGGACAGCAACTTCTCTGTCTCAAGGAAATTCATTATATTCGAACTGAGAAAATGTTCGAGAATCCTGCAACAAACCGATGTTAAGGATATTGGTCTGTAATTTTGAGGATCCGTCCTTCTACCCTTCTTATATACAGGCGCCACCTGCGCTTTTTTCCAGTCGCTCGTGACTTTACGTTGGGCAAGAGATTCGCGATAAATGCAAGCTAAGTAAGGAGCCAATGCAGTAGAGTACTCTCTGTAAAACCGAATTGGAATCCCATCAGGACCTGGCGATTTATTTATTTTCAACCCATTTTCAACCCATTCAGCTGCTTCACATGCCCAGGGATGTCTATCATTATGTACTCCATACGGGAATCTGTACGAGACTCAAACGGCGGTATGTTTGTACGATCCTCCTGCGTGAAAGATTTCTCAAATGCTAAATTTAAAATTTCAGCTTTCGTTTTGCTGTCTTCCATTGGCAGGCCAGACTGATCAGTGAGTGAGTGGATGGAAGCCTTCGACCCGCTTACCGATTTTACGTAAGACCAGAATTTCCTTTGGTTTTCAGCAAGATCTTTTGCTAAGGTATGACGATGGTAGTGGTTGTAGCTTCGCGTATCGCTCTTTTTACAGCAGCACGAATCTCTACTAACTTTTGCCTGTCCTCATTCTCCCGATCTTTCTTGTACCGCGAGTGCAACTGTCTTTGCTTCCTGAGCATTCTCCAAATTGCGCTGATAAACCACGGTGGGTCTTTTCCGTCCGTAACCCACTTTTTCGACACATACTTCCCCAATGTGTGATTTACAATGTGTTTACAATTTGCCCATAATTCTTCCACGTCCATCGTACCGGAAGTAAATGAAATCGATTCATTTACTAAGTGGGATGCTAACAACTGCTTATGTGCTCTTTCTGGTAAGAATACTGTCCTAGCCTTCTTGACCGACTTTTTAACTTTCGTAACCATAGTCGTAATGACATCATCATGATCACTAATCCCTGTCTCAACACTGACACCGTCGATGAGGTCTGGTCTGTTCGTGACTACCAGATCTAAAACATTTCCATTAAGCGTTGGCTGTCGATTTAGCGACAGGCATCACTGGTGCCGACGTGAGCAACTACTTGCAGACGGCTGCACCCCGTACGCTCGATAGCCGCAGGCAAGGCCGCCTCCACATCTTGGATGGGGCCCCCCGGCAGACAAACCGAGTGCACGTTGGAATTCAAATTTAATTTAACACTCATGAGTTTCGTGTTCATTAATTTGCAGGGTATCCAATTGACGCAGGCCAGCATTCAGTTAACTAACGTGGAGTGTCAACCAACGATATACATAAATACAAAAAAGATCGAGACACTGTGGAAAATTTCACAATAAACGAATATTTAATTGTGAAACTTCTAAAAAACTTTTCACTAAGATCAGACAATATGTTCAGAGTGGTCCAATGATAAGAAACTATTAATCAAGCAGAGATTACATTTTGTTGGGATATGAGGCCTGCATATAAAATGTACAAAGGTGTCATTCTCATACATCCAGTATCAGGCAAGACACGAGTGGTAATTCCTTTAGTGTTTAAATCTAAGGTGCATCAATGTCGTTGGGGAACAGATCATACCAAATGTATTATCAGAGATCTGCTACTAGAAAAATAATACAGCCCACACCATTATGGAGGCATCACCAGCTTACACAGTGCCTTGTTGATGATTTGGGCCCAGTTGTCTAGTAGTTACTAGTTACCTAAGTAATTAGTGGATTTTCCCCATTTGGTTATCAGATCACAGCCTTAACCGGCTAATCTGCGCTCTTATTTTTTCACTTACTGCTTGTAATATTACAACCCTTTTTGGGATCTTTTATCTTATTCTAATCTCATCTCCACTCTCCCGCAGAGGGCATATATATAACTAGTAATTTACACCAATTTATAATGTTACTTTGACACTGTCTACATTGTGTCTCACCAGTATATAGAATGAAGGAAACGTGTTTCTGGTTATCTGGATTCGAATACTGTGACACACCGAATATTCTTCCTGCAGCAACTTAGTAATTTACACTAATTTAAACTTATGAATGGTGGGCTCCATGTGGTTCCCAAGTCGATCAGCGACCGTAAACTATAAAATTACCAAATATTCAGCAACCAGTCGCAAAATCATGTTTTATTTATTCACTTTTGCAAATCAATTTCAACTGATTAACAGCCATGAAGTGATCACTTTATGTTTCACCTCTGCTTAAGACAGTATTACTACTCAGGGCACATATTGGATGAAAGCACCGATGATGGCTGTTAATCAGTAGAAATCGATTTGCAAAAGTGAATAAATAAAACATGATTTTGCGACTGGTTGCTGCATATTTGGTAATTTTCTAATTTAAACTGTTGTTCTGACATCGTTTACATTGGCCCTCAGCAGTATGTGGAATGAAAGAAACATGTTGGATTAAAAACCAATGTAACATAATTTACATACAGTACTACCTACACGCACACGGTAGGAGTAATTTAGATGTTGTGATTATGGAGTAATTAACGATTGAATTTCCGATATTTGCAAGTCAGAATTATTTTTGAAAAAAAAACAGAAATTGTTTGTATCCCTAATAGAAATATGAGACTATGATTTTTCAGTCAGAATTAAGAATACTCATGTTTTAATTGGTATTAGTTAATAGAACCGTAATTACGACCATGCAGAAATGTAAGACTTTACTCATATAACATTAATTGAATCTAGGTTTTTCATTCAATAAAACTAATCGCCCTGTCCACCTGAAAGTGATGATTTTCCTTTCAGTCAGTAAAATAATACATCAAAATAAGTTTTGCATCACCTCGATTCCTAGAGTTCCGGAACCTGTACAGATAATTGGAATAGAGATCAACATAAACATCATTTCCGCCCTTTTTATTGCTCATGAAAACTACAAATTCCATGTTGTACCACCTTACAGCGAGACCTTCAGAGGTGGTGGTCCAGATTGCTGTACACACCGGTACCTCTAATACCCAATAGCACGTCCTCTTGCGTTGATGCATGCCTGCGTTCGTCGTGGCATACTATCCACAAGTTCATCACTGTTGGTCCAGACTGTCCCACTCCTCAACGGCGATTCGGCGTTGATCCCTAAGAGTGGTTGGTGGGTCACGTCCATAAACAGCACTTAAATCTAATCCAGGCATGTTCGATAGTGTTCATGTCTGGAGAACATGCTGGCCACTCTAGTCGAGCGATGTCGTTATCCTGCAGGAAGTCATTCGCGATGAGGCCGCAAATTGTCGTCCAGGAGGATGAATGCCTCGCGAATGTGCAGCTGATATGGTTGCACTATCAGTCGGAGGATGGCATTTACGTATCGTACACCCGTTTCTGTGCCTTCGATGACCACCAGTGGCGTACGTCGACCCCACATAATGCCACCCCAAAACAGCAGGAAATCTCTACCTTGCTGCACTCACAGAACAGAGTGTCTAACGAGTTCAGCCTGACCGGGTTGCCTCCAAACACGTCTCCGACGATTGTCTAGTTCATGGTATATGCGACACTCATCGGTGAAGAGAACATGATTCCAATCCTGAGCGGTCCATTCGGCAAATTGTTGGGCCCATCTGTACCGCGCTGCATTGTGTCATGGTTGCAAAGATGGATCTCGCCATGGACGTCGGGGGTGAAGTTGCGCATCATGCAGCCTGTTGCGCACAGTTCGAGTCGTAACACGACGTCCTGTGGCTGCACAAAAAATATTATTCAACATGGTGGCGTTGCTGTCAGGGTTCTTCCGAGCCATAATCCTTAGGTTGCCATCATCCACTGAAGTAGCAGCCCTTTGGCGGCCTGAGCGAGGCATGTCATCGACAGTTCCTGTGTCTCTCTGCGTCTCCTCCGTGTCAGAACAACATCGCTTTGGTTCACTCCGAGACGCCTGGACATTTCCCTTGTTAAAAGCCCTTCCTGGCGCAAAGGACCAACGCGGACGCGATCGAACCGCGGTATTGACCGTCTGGGTCAGGTTGAACTACAGACAACAAGAGTCGTGTGCCTCCTTCCTGGAGGAATGACTGGAACTGATCGGCTGTCGGACCCACTCTGTCTAATAGGCGCTGCTCATGCGTGGTTGTTTACATCGTTGGGCGGATTTAGTCAACAGTCAAAAGGACTGTCTGTGATACGATATGCACAGTGAACGTCTATCTGTAGGCGTTCTGGGAACGGGGGTGATGCAAAACTCTTTTTGATTTGTATATGCAGTTAACGAAATATGTTGTTGCAATGATAAAACATGTAATTTATAGTCTTAATAGAAAGAGTGTCTTTGTATAAAATTACTCTTATTCCAAGTAATTTTCCATGTAATTTGGGAAGATGTATCTAAAATCTTTAATTGTATAAATCCAAAATTCAATAGGTAAAAATGACAGTAATGCTTAAAACTATAAATAAAGGCGCATTGTACGCCGCCATTCGGGAGTCTCAGATCGAATATTGTATCAACAGCAAGTTTTACGTTCGCTGCCGAACATGTAGTGTGCGAAATAAAATCTGTTGCGATCATGAAGCACAAACTTATTGGAACTGTTGCATAAACCCCATGTGGCGATGCAGTAACTCCAAAACTGACCTACGGCAGCATCTAGAAGCAGCACCTGGATTACACAAGATATAGAGTAGAATATACGTAAAAAGATGTGGTGTACTGAACATTGTGTCCTTGTGTTAAGCAACGATACACATCCTAAACCTCATCACAAAAACATTCCACTTTTTATTACTTGCTGCGGTCCTGGATAACGCAGCTCACTGAAGACAATGCCCATATCACATCCCAAGTCCACACATCTTCCGAGTCATTTTTTCGCTACCCCTTTGTTGTGCCCAAATATTTTCTAAATATGCCACAACCCCTAGCCAGACATCAGCCTATGTTGTAGTGGATGCCTCCACGCCGATGTGTTAATTGAATATTCTTCGTGTAGATTTCCCAATTTCTTTTTATAACCTCTGGCTCATTGTCTTCCAGTAATAGGTCATTTATGGTCCACGGAGTAGACAATGGCGAATTCACCTGAAACCTAATCATTAGCCTTGCTGGGGTCGTTTTATGACCCACGCACTTCCGTATTAAAAGCAAAACTTACCCTTAAAATTGGCGTATTCTATTTTGTTCGCGAATTGATACGAAAAGATATGAACTCAGAATTCAGGTTTCTATTAACCCACTTCGTGAACAACGGTTGAGGATAATATCGTATAGCTATAATATGATATGTGTCACCGCTGGAACAATCTTGAAATCTCTGGCACAAGAGCGGGCGCGTTGTAGCTTACGAGTAACCAGAGTACACCAAATACAAAAAAAAAAAAAAAAAATACACTTAGTAATTTTATGGTGACCTCCGTACTGGTGCATTAATGGGGAGCAACCATCTAAACCTTGAGAAGGCTTTAAATAACAAATAACAGGTGATTATCACCCTCCGACCAAATCAGGCGATCCTTAATTTCCGTTCTCTATTTATAAAGCCCCCCCCCCCCCCCCCCCATGAACCATAGACCTTGCCGTTGTTGTGGAGGTCTGCGTGCCTCATCGATACAGATAGCCGTGCCGTAGGTGCAACCACAACAGAGGCGTGTCTGTTGAGAGGCCAGACAAACGTGTGGTTCCTGAAGAGGGGCAGCAGCCTTTTCAGTAGTTGCAGGGGCAACAGTCTGGATGACTGACTGACATGGCCTTTTTTTTTTGTTTTGGTTTTAGGGCGCAAAACTGCTATGGTAATTAGCGCCCGGTCCGTGACTTAGAAAACAGTAAAAACCCGAAAATGGAAACCAGCAGCAATGGAAACGAAAGTCATAAAATTGGAGAAACTAAAATCAGAAGGAAGGCTTAAAAATCCGCTACAGAAAGGGGATGGTTGTCCCCAAAGAAAGCTTCAAATGACTGACGTCATTTCACTGGCACTAATAAACTCGAGAACACGATCGGCTGAGCGCGTGTCGTCTGCTAAAATCGACGATATATCAGGCGATGGCTGTAGACGGGAGCGTAACGGATTAAAATAGGGGCACTCAATTAAAAGGTGTCTTACCGTCCACAGCTGAGAGCAGTGGGGACAGAGTGGGGGAGGATCGCCACTTAAAAGATGTCGATGGCTAAAAAGACAGTGTCCTATCCGGAGTCTAGTTAAAATTACCTCCTCCCGACGACGCGTTCGGGAGGAAGAGGTCCAAGCACAAGGAAGGGCTTTCACGCCCCGCAATTTATTATGGGAAAGTGTCGACCAATGCGCGTGCCATAATTGAACAATACGACGAATTAAAACGCTCCGTAGATCGGCGAAGGGAATCGATTGAATAGCTGGCCGAAGAAGAGAGACTGCAGCCTTGGCTGCAATATCGGCCGCCTCATTTCCACAGATAAAAATGTGTCCCGGGAGCCAGAGGAACGCCACCGAGACGCCCCCCAGGTGGAGCAAGCTCAGACAGTCCTGAATCCGGTGGACCAGGGGGTGCACAGGGTAAAGAGCTTGGAGACTGAGGAGAGAGCTGAGAGAACCTGAGCAGATAACGTACTGTATCCGCTGATGGCGGCGGATGTAGTGGACAGCCTGGAGAACAGCGTAAAGCTCCGCAGTATAAACCGAACACTGGTCGGGAAGCCGAAAGTGATTTGGGGTGTCGCCAACAATATAGGCACTCCCTACACCTAACGATGTTTTCGAGCCGTCGGTGTAAATAAATGTGGCGTCCGTCATTTGTGCACATAGAGCAGCAAATGCCCGACGATAAACAAGTGAAGGGGTACCATCCTTGGGAAACTGACAAAGGTCACGGAGCAGGCAGATCCGGGGACGGAGCCAAGGCGGTGCTGTACCCCAAGTTGTCAAGAAGGTTTTAGGAAGGCGGAAGGAAAGAGAATGGAGCAGTTGACGGAAGCGGACTCCTGGTGGTAGTAGGGAGGAGGGGTGGCCTGCATACCCTACATCAAAGGAGGCGTCGAAAAAAATGTCATGGGCTGGATTAGCAGGCATGGAAGACAGATGGCTAGCATAACGACTCAGAAGGACTGCTCGCCGATTGGACAGCGGAGGTTCAGCAGTCTCAGCATAAAGGCTTTCCACAGGGCTGGTGTAAAAAGCTCCAGACACTACACGTAATCCACGGTGGTGGATAGAGTCGAGACGCTGAAGAATAGACGGCCGAGCAGAGGAGTAGACTATGCTTCCATAGTCAAATTTCGAGCGCACTAAGGCGCGATAGAGGCGGAGAAGGACCACTCGGTCCGCTCCCCAGGAGGTACCATTCAGGACACGGAAGGTGTTGAGGGATCGTAGACACCGAGTCGAAAGATAGGAAACGTGGGAGGACCAGCACAGTTTTCTGTCAAACATAAGACCCAAGAATTTAGCGACGTCCGAAATGGGAAGGTTGACAGGTCCTAGATGTAAGGAGGGTGGAAGAAACTCCTAACGTCGCCAAAAATTAACACAAACGGTCTTACTGGCAGAAAAACGGAAGCCGGTTTCGATGCTCCAAGAGTGGAGACGATCGAGACATCCTTGAAGACGTCGTTCAAGAAGGCTGGTCCGTTGAGAGCTGTAGTAGATCGCAAAATCGTCCACAAAGAGGGAGCCCGAGACATCAGGAAGGAGACAATCCATAACTGGATTTATGGCAATGGCAAACAGTACAACACTCAGCACGGAGCCCTGGGGTACTCCGTTTTCTTGGGAGAAAGTACGGGAGAGAGAAGTGTTCACCCGCACCCTAAATGTGCGCTCTGCCATAAATTCGCGAAAAAAAAGGGGCAACCGAACTCGAAAGCCCCAAGAGAACAGTGTGCGGAGGATGCCTGTCCTCCAACAGGTATCGTATGCTCTCTCCAGATCAAAAAATATTGCTACCGTTGGGCGTTTCCGGAGAAAATTGTTCATGATGTAAGTGGAGAGAGCAACAAGATGGTCAACTGCAGAACGATGCTTTCGGAATCCGCATTGGGCAGGTGTTAAAAGACTGCGGGATTCCAGCCACCAAGCTAAACGGTAATTCACCATACGCTCCAAAACCTTACAGACACTACTCGTGAGAGAAATGGGGCGATAGCTAGAGGGGAGATGTTTGTCCTTTCCAGGTTTCGGAACAGGAACGACGATAGCTTCCCGCCATCGTCTGGGAAAAGTACTGTCGGTCCAAATTCGATTATAAAGGCGAAGGAGGTAACGCAGACTATGGGTTGATAAATGCAGCAACATTTGGACGTGGATACCATTCGGTCCTGGGGCGGAGGAGCGAGAAGAAGAGAGTGCATGTTGGAGTTCCCGCATGGAGAAAACATTATTGTAGCTTTCGCGATTTTGAGAGGAGAAAGCAAGAGGTCGCACTTCCGCTGCACGTTTCTTCGGGAGAAACGCTGGCGGGTAATTTGAAGAGCTCGAAATCTCAGCAAAGTGCTGACCCAATGAGTTAGAAATTGCGACGGGGTCCACTAATGTATCATGCGCGACAGTGAGCCCAGAGACTGGGGAGAAACTAGGCGCGCCTGAGAACCGTCGAAGCCGACTCCAAACTTCCGAAGAGGGAGTGAAGGTGTTAAATGAGCTAATACAGAATTTACAGCTTGCCTTGTTGCTATCGCGGATGACGCGACGGCATCGCGCATGGAACTGCTTATAGCGGATACAGTTGGCCAAAGTAGGATGGTGGCGGAAAACGCGAAGAGCCCGTCGCCGCTCACGTACTGCGTCACGGCATGCCTCGTTCCACCAAGGAACTGGGGGGCGCCGGGGCAATTCGGAGGTGCGTGGTATTGAACGTTCCGCAACTGTAAGAATAACGTCGGTAATATGTGTGACCTCATCGTCGACGCTGGGAAAGCGACGATCATCGAATGTTGCTAGAGACGAAAAAAGTGTCCAATCGGCTTGGGCAAACTTCCAGCGTCGCGGCCGCATATATGGCATTTGAGACTGCAGTCTAAGGACACATGGAAAGTGGTCACTCGAGTGTGTATCATCAAGGGCGAACCATTCGAAGCGCCGAGCTAACGGAACAGTACCGACCGCAAGGTCCAAATGAGATAAATTTGTCGTGGAAGACATCTAGCAATAGTGAGCCACGTGGACAAGGATGTGGAGATCCCCAAAGCGGGTGGTGGGCATTGAAGTCCCCAACCAGCAAATAGGGGGGTGGAAGGTGACCAAGAAGATGAAGGAGATCAGCTCGTGCCATTGGTGTGGACGATGGAATGTATACAGTACAAAGAGAGAACGTGTATCCAGAGAGGGAAAGACGGACGGCGACAGCTTGGAAGGAGGTGTTTAAGTGGATTGGGTGATAATGGAGAGTATCATGGAGAAGAATCATGAGTCCTCCATGGGCTGGAGTGCCTTCAACAGAGGGGAGATCATATCGGACGGACTGAAAATGAGGGAGAACAAAGCGGTCATGGGGACGCAGCTTTGTTTCCTGAAGACAGAAGATGACCGGCGAGTAGGATCGTAAGAGGATCGACAATTCATCCCGATTGGCTCGAATGCCGCGGATATTCCAGTGGATAATGGACATAGGGTGAACAGAAAATGGAGGAATGTGACCAAGGTTGCTGTCAACTCAACGACTGCTCAGAGCTTGTGACCGACAGCATGGAATGGCATTCAGCCACCAGCGATCGGCTGGTTGATCGGCCGCCAGCAGTGCGCCTCGGCGACACAGAAGATGGCCAAGGTCGATTTCCGCCAGGAGGTGCTGTAGATGGGACACGCCTTTGCGGAGAAGGAGATGAACTGGGTTTCTTTGTAGCCTTCTTGGAACTATGATGCTTAGAAGGAGGAGGAACCGATGGTTGGGAAGTTGGGGTACGTAAAAAATCTTTACGAGTATGCTCTTTTTTCGAAGTCTTGGTGTCTGATTTGTGGTTTCGAGATTTAGCAGAACCCGATGAAGGGTGAGCCATAGAGTGGGCAGGCGAAAGTGGTGAGGTTGAATGGGCGATCTTTGCGCTGGCCGATCTGACGACCGTGGTACTAAAGGTGAGGTCGCAAGTCTGCGTGACCGCCTCCTTTGTTGGCCGAGGAGAAGCAAGGACTGTGCTGTATTTTCCTGTCTGAGGCACGGTGGGCTGTCGACTGGCGAATAATTTTTGAGCAGCAAAGGTCGACACCTTTTCCTTCACTCTTATTTCCTGGATGAGCTTTTCGCCCTTAAAAACGGGGCAATCTCGAGAGGAAGCAGCGTGGTCACCCATGCAGTTGATGCAGCGAGGGTATGGAGGTGGACAAGCACCCTCATGGGCATCCTTGCCACACGTAACACATTTGGCCGGATTGGAACAGGACTGGCTAGTGTGACTGAACCGCTGACACCGATAGCAACGCGTAGGGTTCGGGACGTAAGGGCGAACGGAAATTATCTCATAGCCTGCTTTGATTTTCGATGGGAGTTGAACTTTGTCAAATGTCAAGAAGACAGTGCGGGTTGGAATGATGTTCGTGTCAACCCTTTTCGTACCTCTATGAACAGCCGTTACGTCCTGGTCAGACAGGTAGTGCTGAATTTCTTCGTCAGACAACCCATCGAGGGAGCGTGTATAAACGACTCCACGCGAGGAATTTAAAGTGCAGTGTGGTTCAACCCGGACAGGGAAGGTGTGGAGCAGTGAAGTACGCAGCAATTTTTTTGCCTGGAGGGCACTGACTGTTTCTAACAACAAGGTGCCATTCCGTAATCTGGAACAAGACTTTACAGGACCTGCAATTGCGTCGACACCTTTCTGAATAATGAAAGGGTTGACCGTGGAGAAGTCGTGACCTGCGTCAGACCGAGAAACAACAAGGAACTGTGGCAACGATGGAAGAACTGACTGTGGCTGAGACTCAGTGAACTTACGCTTGTGAGCAGACATAGTGGAAGGTGAGGAAACCATTGCGATAGAATCCCCCATGATTACCGGCATCTCCGATGGCGCGCTCCTCCCTTGTGGGGGCCCTCTCTGAGGGCACTCCCGCCTTAGGTCACACCCCCCGACAAACGGACGGAGGGACCAATCGACACTTTCGGAAGGTATCAGCTCGGGTAATCACCCCTCCCTGGGCCTGGCCGTTACCAGGGGGTACGTACGTGTCCTACCTGTCTACCCGGGGTGAGGAATTATGCGTTACCTCGTCACCGGCTATGCACAAAAATGGGTGGGTCGGCCTTCAGACTCACACAGGGAGGAAGAAAGAGAAAGGGAAAGGAAAGAAGAGAGGTCTCAAACGCCACAGCGGAGAAAAGGGTAAAGAGAAGAGGTAAGGAAAAGAGAAGGACAAAGGAAGGTTGAAGACATACAAGCAAAGAAGGCGAAGAATGCGGTACATTTACGAGCGTCTGTCTCCGGACATAGGCACAAACCATACTCCCAGAGGGGGAGAAAGGGAAGGAAAGAGCCAGAGGTGTGGCGGGGGGGGGGGGGGGAGGGAGGAGGGGGGGCGACGATGGGGGATGGGGAAGGATGCGGAAAGGGAAGGTATGCAGCCCAGAAAGGAAGGAAGGCCACATTAGCTCGGGGTCCTGTGCTCGCTACACACGTATCCACAAAAGAGTTGTGGACCCCCTGGGGTGACAAATTCTAACTGTACTCTCCATATACATATATGAGATTATAATCTTCCTAGACAGCAGACAAAATTATTGAAGGTGAGTCATTTTAATGATACACATAGAAAGAGAAATAAAAATAATTTTATGCTACCCACCTACCGGTTGAAATTATATGCACAGCCTCCACAGTATATGGGGATGGCAATAAATACCAAGTTAAAAGTCCAAAACATATTTAACGGGGCTACAGCAGATTCTTTGGGACAAATGCTGCTATTTGGCGGAAGAATTCATAGAGGATGAAATGATAATTTGAGCAATTTTATTGTACCTATATATAACAAAATTGTATTATTATTATGTTATTTGTTAACGTCAGCTATTCTATGTTTATGGTGAAATTTTACTGAAATTTTGATGAGTCTCCTTTTTTCTGAATCAAATTCTTTAGAGTATGTACATTATGAGACAAAGAAACCACAATTTACTGTCACATGTTTCTACCAATGATTGCCTGTGATTCTACTACATCACAGATTTAACATTAAGAAATCATAGAAATTCCCTTTGTGTTTGGTAAAGTTCAGCTACATCTCTAAATTTAAGGTAAATAGAATACTAGTTTTCTAAATTTAATTACATTTACACAGTTTTTATTCTAATAATTTTCTGCAATTTTGTGTTTTTGCTATAATTCAACTGGATTTTTTTCAATTGTAGCTTGAAATACATTTTCCATTACTGTAAGCACATTAAGCTATAGAAACAATAGGTAAATCATAAGTCAATGTGACAATGACAAATGTGTTTGTCATTTAGAAAAGTATATTCATTTGTGTGACAGGCATAGATAATGGAGTACTGTAGTGCTCACAGTTATTATCTATGATAATGTGATATAAAAATTATGTGTTCAGTTAATAAGTACTTGAAAACAAAGTAAAATGATATTTGTAATAAGATAATAACAAAAGGGAGTTGTTTATTACTGATTAATAATGTAGCTTCATGAAATATAGGTATGAGGAAACACAAAAATTTGCCTATGATAGTTAAGTCTCTTTTGTTATAATTTTCTACATATAGTGAGTTTTAGTGCAAAGGCAGCATGTAAAGTCAGAATTTGGTTAAAAAAACTGTACAAATGACATCTCATTTTATCTGTATGATTACTGTGTGTTGAGAAAAAGGGATGTTGAGTTGAGAAATAATTTATGTAAATATAAATGGGTGGCTTTGAGAGATAAAATAGTAAAGAGAGTAGAGGATCAAATAGGTAACAAGAGTGAGGCCTAGTGGAAGTCTGTAACTTTCTCTAGAGATAGTGAATTTAATCAATAAACAGAGGAAATACAAAAATGCAGCAAATGAAGCATCCAAAAGGGAACAAAAATGACAAAACAGTGAAAGTGACAGAAAATGCAAGATGACTAGGCAGCAATAATTACATAACAAAGGTAAGTCTATAGAAATATGTATAACTAGGTGACAAATAGATACTGCTTATGGAAATTTAAGAAGGCCTTTGCAGTGAGGAGATGCAACTGTGCTTAATAGTGGCTCGTTGTCCGAGCTCTTGATATTCACAAAGATGGGAAAGGCACAAGCAGTATATAGAGGGGCTATACACTGAAATGAATTTGAAGGCTATATCATAACAAAGGGAAGAGGACACAGATTATGACGAGGTGGAAGATATGGTACTGTGATAATAACTTGATAGAGCAGTGAAAGACCTGAATCGAAACAAAGTCCCTGGAATAGACAACATTCCATCAGAACTACTGATTATCCTTGAGGAAGCCAGCCATGACGAAACTATCCCACCTGCTGTGTAATATGTGTGAGGCAGACATAATGCCCTAAGGAGTAAAGAAGAATGTCACAGTTTGAATTCCAAAGAAAGTGACTGCTGGCAGGTATTAAACTGATACTTTGGTAATATTCATAAGTAATGGTTGCAAAATACTGACTCTACGACTTGTCTTACAAGATAAGTTAAAGATAGGAACACCTACATTTATAGTATTTTCAGATTTAAGGAAAGTTTTGATAATGTTGACTGGAATACGCTTTCTGAAATTCCCAAGGTAGCAGAGGTAAAATACTTGGAGCAAAAGGTTGTGTGCAGCTTGTACAGAAACCAGAGTAGAATATTAGATTGAAGCTTTCTTGTCTGAATTGCCCAGATTTCACGTCCTTAAAATGCTACACTCCAGGCATGGCTTCAGAAAAGACTTGCTAACACTTAAATTTATATTCACTATTAACAAATTTCTCTTCTTCAGAAATGCTTTCTTGCATTGCTGGTGTGTATTTTACATCCTCTCCACTTTCCCTATTACAGTTATTTTACTCCTCAGATAGGACAACTCTTTTACTACTTTTAGTGGCTCTAGATCCCACAGCATTGCATAATTTAAATTGCCAACATTCCATTACTTGTGTTTTGAAAGGATGACTTAAGATGAACACAGAAGACACTGTCCATTCCATTCATCTCACAGTTTTCATGGTACACTGCAGTAGCAATTTGGAGATGATGCATGGATACAGTAGTACAGATGGCTGCATCAAACCAGTCTTCAGACAATGATAACAACAACATAAATAGTTTTCAATTAATTTAGCTTTGTACATTCTCAAACACACAGAAATTGTTGTATAAAAGGGACAATTCTGAAATTTTTCCACCCCTCAGATAAATTTCAGTGCAATATTTCCAAAGGATCCTCTGTATGTCATGCCAAATCTATAGTCAGTTTCTGTACTACCCTGATTTTATTAAATATTTTGTTTTCCAGATTTGTCAGATGTATGTTATGCCAATCCACCATTGCCCTATTTGTGTCTGTTATTGCTTGTACTTGCCCTATCCTCCAGAATGTCATCATTGCCCACTGTACCAGATACTTTCTTCAGCAGCTTCCTGTCTACAATTAGCCATCTTCATTTCTTTTGTATCAGTTTATGTGGTGCCACATTTACTACGTGATGTACATGCCACACCAACTTCTCATATGTAAGGTGTAGCCTTGCACTTCTGTCTACACTCTCCCTATCTCCTCCTCTTTTTGAAACTCCACAAATGATTCTTGTAACTTCCGTACTTCATTTATTACTTTCCAAAATCTCAACTGCCACTGGTGACAAGTAAGTATCATGTCATTTTGTCTCACAAATAATACTCCCACTTCAAGTGGTCAATTCCATAGTGCATTCACTACTGTTCCTATGAAGAGGTGTTATGTAGTATCACATTCTATTCTGTAATTAACTGTGTCAGATACTGTGCTGTGTCTAGGAACCAAAGATGTTACTCCTTATATAAGAAAGTGAACATTATCATTACATTATCTCTGAATTTTTTATTGCCTCTGGGTTAGTATCTAATGTTAATGACTCCAATATTGTTCTTGCTTTAATAAAGATGAAGGAAACTTATAATTGTGAATATTATGTTTTACCACTCAATAGTAAGTGTAAAAGTTGTATTCGAGGAAGAAATGAATGAGCGGTTATCTCTGATAAATAATTAGGTGAGGCTCAAACATCAGTATTAATAATTCCAGTCATTCTAATTACTGTAGAAATTTTCTGCTACAGTATGTCAACGTGGAATTGGAGAGATGCTGGGGAGATTGGTGAATGAAACTGGAAATAAACAGGGCAACTTTACCGGGCTTGAGAGCGTGCAACAAAAAATAAGCCACAGCTCTTTACCAACATATTATCACACAATAAAACACACATTAGGCAAGTTAAGTTTCAATGGACATTTCAGTACTCCTTTTGAGAACCAAGAATACATGGTAATCTTGTCTATAAAACCATAAAGTACAGTAAAAATAACAATATAGTAGAACTACCAGCCCAATATGGAGGCTCTGGAGGTACACTACCAGGGTGAAGGGAATTTGCATCAATATTCTTCCCCTTTCCAAAAGTGTATGTATACGAGTCATTATTACAGTCATTCTACTGGCCAGTATCAGATGTCCTATTAACACACCCCACATGCTCAATGGAGGTTGTTCTTTGGCAGTTGACATTGACAGTTGTCATCTCTGTGACCTGATAAGGTCCCTGATATTGCGTTCAGCACCGCTTTGTACACTATTAGGTTCATAGGGATTCATCAATAAAATGCATTGTCCGACTTTATACTGACACAAGTTACTGACGTGCTGTTCCATCTGTTCCTGATGCTTCAGCTCTTTTGTATTTTCTTTTTTTTACCTTCTGTGACAAATTAGTGTAGTATGTTTGATAATTTATTTACTGAATCAATATTTTCCCCAAGTAGACCTTTACTACCTCAAATACTGAATGTACAGGGTGAGAGCACAATACTCCTGTATATTTTACAGTAGCATTGTATGATGGACACCCATACAACCTGATGACATTGGAAAGGTTTAGTCCTAAAGTTGTGGATGTGTATCAAATGGCATAATTGTTTAATTATCATTGTGTCAGGAACGCTGAATTTTAGTAGCCAGTTGTTCAGCAGGCAAACACATGGGCTCATTCAATGGTGATCTGTTACTGCAACCATTGTGACAAAATCTAAAATGTGACCTTTCTTCGTCAAGATTAATGGTTACCTCTGAGTGTTCAATTGAAGTGTCCAATCCATTTAAAGTAGAGGAAATGGATGTTTTTGGACCAATCTCTGCAAAGGCAATTAAGAGTGGATGAAATTGGCAAGTTGCATGCATGATATACAGTTCGTAATGTGTTGTTGAGCATTCTCTCGCCTTGTCCTCCACCAAAATTTTTCACTTGTCAGTCAGTTGTTCTCCCACTTCTATGGGCAGCCAAAACAGTGTCATATGCTTGCCTTAGTACTTCCTATGAAAACTGCAGGTACAACAATGCATGGTTCACAGGTTGTCATTCTGCACAACAAGCTTTCATGTGTCATAAACTGCCATTGTGTCCTAAATACTCAGCAGTCAGTGTCAGCTGACCATGCCTCTTGCCACTCTGCAATGCTCTTATCCACCAGTCTTAATATTCCAACATTTCTACTTACTCATGTTTAACTACTTGAAGGATATTTTGAGCCAGCAATAACTTCAGCACAGCATGGTCTGTCACAGCTTAAAATTTTCTTCCATACAGGTAACAAAGTAAGTACATAATACCATAGGTGACGGCCAACATCTCATGTTGCCGAATACTTCTGTTGCGCTTCGTTGAATGGCCACGAAACTTATGCCTCCAGATTTTCCTTGCCATCCATATCAAAGCTGAGAATACACCGATAGCGAAACAGTTTACATCACACTCTGGGAGTTACTAATGATTAAGGTGGTAGTGTGGTACTAATCTGCAAGACTCACACTCCCCCTTTGGCTGTCGAACTTACTCGGAGATACTTCACCAATCTTCTCTCAGCATACTCGAAATTACTTTGAACACTTATTTTCATAGTATATATAATATGTAGCTGTTTTCATACACTAAACATTTCTCATAAGATTGACACCTTCCAGACCGACAGACTCTATTACAATCATCTTTCAGCTCATACTGTTTATAAATCTCTCCAAGCTTAACAAGATAACTGTCCAGACTGTACGGCAGTAAGTGAGAGAGAGAATAAAAGCCTCTTCTTTGAACAACTATCAAATGTTTGTGCGAAGAATGTTTTTATTATTTTTATTATTATTATTATTATTATTATTATTATTATTATTATTATTTCACAGAGTAAGATGTGTTTACTCCATAGGCGGTATGTGTAACTTCTCAGGTGGCCTCGTTGACTACCTGCTAGTGCCGATCGTCTACCCAATACACGTCCATCCTGTCCACACATAATTGTGGGGCAGTAGACATAGTTCTACTTTACCACCCTTATCTCTAAAATAACATGTGTTAGAGACAGTGAAAATATGAGTGTGTCTAGAATTTACTCCAAAGTTCTCGAGGCACTACAACATGATGAATTTATTATTTTTCAAAGTTGGGAACACCAATACTGCATTTGTTGTTAATGTTTGTTTCAAACTGTCCATCTCAGCCCAATATTCAGTAAACTACTGCATATTTTTGCTTCTTTCCTTAATAAATGGTATACCTGCTCAGTAATTTCAACATAATACTTCACAAATTTTACTATAGTAATTAATAAGTCTTAGAAAGGTTGAAGGTGCTTTGCTTTCTCTGGCTACAGCAGAAATTAATGTGTAATCTAATTTAATGTACATTTGTTGATGGTCTACCTGGGGCAAACATCTCCACTTGACATATCTAAATCATCCACCTCGAGAATGTCGAAGTTGGCTATCAGTGAAACCTTTGGCAGAGAGACATCTTTCAAGCCAAAATTATCCACATGCCCCAGAACTGTATAATCTCCTTCCATTTCTATTGCATATACTGCACTACAATACACAGAACATTATAATGTATTCATCTTGTAATTATATTCCCACAGCTCCACAACACACATCATTTAACTTTGTAGGTCAATACGCAAAGTCACCAAGATGCTTTTTTCCTATACCTCACAAAATCATATCATGCAAACTGAACTTTAGTGGACACACAAGCTGTTCATTTTGTACACATCATTCCCAGCTGGGATAATATCCCATTAAGCTCAATTCTGCACTGAAAAATACCAACTTTTATGTTATGGCTACGCAGAAAATGTCCAGGGTTGTGTAATAACCAACACCAAAATGTGACAATATTTTCATAAGCTTCTCTAAATTTCTTACTGCAACAGTGAAAGAGAACCATGTTGATCCCAATGCTGCCACATCATTGTCTTTCCTCCAGGTGTCCTATATGGTGTAGTCTTTGGCATCTACCTAAGATGTCTAGTATAGCTTCTGACATGAGCCCCTGTCTTCACCAAAAATCTATGTTGTGTTCCTTTTACTGTGACCCACAAACAGCATTCTACCTCTGCATATGTTTTCATGATACTCTGTTTTATTGGGAACATTATCTGTCAGTTGTGGAGTTCCCTTTGGCATTTGATGAACATTTATCTCAAAGTGGTCTCTTCTGTCTAGTTTCAACACTGTTGTGCATGATGCACTACTTTCCATTCATAATATGGAGTTTGATGGAGTTACTTCCTAACATGGCCCACATGTCCACACCAATGACATTTCATTTCAGAGGAAAATGGATTTCGGTTCCTTTGTCAACTGGTCCTCCTTGACCTATTTCCTGGAAATCCTCTTAAAAAACACATGCAGCATCTAGCCTCTTGCAAATTTATTCTTCCTGCTTCTGAGTTTTGCCTTAACATTGAAGGCCGATTCAAAATCCTATGAGTTCTGTCCGTAAATGCTTCTATCACATCATTTCTTTTCTGTTCCAATCCATTAAGCTGTTCCCTAAAATTTCTTGTGCTGTTCTCTAAAAAATCTTGTGCTGTTCTCTTTGCAATGCCATTCATAAAGCCCCTTCACAAGCTGTATGAATGTCTGTGCCTTCTTCTGTCCTACACGGAACATGACATAAGGCTTCATGTCATCAGTCAACTGAAACTTGACCATATACAAGCATGTCTCATCCAGACAATTTGTAACTTTGCAGCAGATTTGAAGTCACTTATAAATACTGGCACATCCTTAATCAATTTGTCTGAAAAAGGAGGTACCAAATTAGCAGCAACAGGATCTATAGAGGGGATAGATATAATCATCTAGGCTTTTATCTCTACCATCACCACTTGTCCCCACACTTGAATTGCTTCAAAATATAACCATGCTACTTGCATCTTCAAAAATTTGATCCCTTTGTGCATCAGTGCTATTCCTGTTTCCAACACATGTGCAACCTGCATCTAATAACACAGAACGTATGATGGATCACCACAGTTAATGTAAAACCAGGTACACGGTAAGATTAAACCTTATGTGTGATTCTTGTGGAAGCTTTGGCCATGAAGTGCAGCAGTGCACTGAATCTTGCAATGCCACAATACAGCATAACTGGCACTGCTGTTGTATATGCCCAGACAGATTAAAGTATTCACAGTTAACCTATCACAAATAGCATTCTTTACCATTGTTCCAAAACTGTGTTGAAGCTGTAGGAGTCTGCAGGCTTTCAAATCCAATTTTAACTCATGGGGAACATCTTATGGCTAATTGTGGCCATAACAGATAACAAAAAGCCAAAAGTAAGAATCACTCACGAAACAGTAGTGCTGGATTGCAAGTTGAGGCTGCAGTTGTGATGCTGGCCCCAACTACACGTCCAACACCAGCTGCTTCTGAAACCTGATGTGACATCCAGGCTGGACATTAGTTACTTCAGGCTATGTTTGAGAGCTGAGAGAGGTGAACAGCGGAAAAATGAGCTCTGGTGATGGCACAAGGCCTATCATTCCTTCACAGCCTTAGTTACAGGATATATTCTGTGCGGGGTGATTAACCTTAGAAACACCAAGTACGGCCAAAATTTGCCCATATATTTTTATTTTTTAAAAATGTCATGGGAATTATCCTTCTATGTTTTTGGGTCTTTTTCTGTTTGTTTGTTACCTTTTAATGCACTATGCTGTACATTTCTATGGTTAAATTTTTATAATTGCAAGTACACAATAGGAATTTTATGCCCAAGGGCACATTTTGCCCAGGGTTGGTACTCCATGCGACCATAATTCTTATTATCTTCCTTACAACCACCAAGCATGGGCAAAATTTGACTGTACGTTTCTCTTTCTTTTATTCAGTTGACAACCTCGAACATTAGTTTTACAGTGGTTTGTTGAGTGTCTAATTGTTGAGTTTCACTTTCATTGTTGATTTTAGACTTGCCATTATTACTATTAGCAGATTGTTACAGTAGAGCGACACATTTATTGTAAAGTAGATTTTGTAAGATGAGTTATAGAGGCTTGAACAATGCAGAAGTTCTTGCAGAAGTGTTACTTGACGATGAATTATCAGATTTAAGTGATTTTGAGTCAGATCATACAGAAGTAGAAAAGGATTCCAGTGAAGAAGTGGAGGACAATGAAGAGGAAACAGACCGTGCAGGTAACGCTCCAGATAAATATGTTACAAGTTCTGGCAGAGTGTATCTTGCAGAAGCTCCGAAATATAGTAAAAGGGATTTTGGTAACATAGTCCTTGAAAGTCAAACAATAACCAGTGCTGGGAAAGTAACATGCATATGTGAATCATTTAAAAAAACTTTCACTCCTGAATTAGTACAGAAAATACTTGACCATACAAATGAAGAAGCTGAAAGAGGAAACGTATCTCCCATTAGCAATTCTGAAATATATGCATTGATGGGAATTTTAATTCTAATGGGAGTTTACCAGCACACCAATACTCCTTTATCTGATTTATCGTCTAATTTATTGGGAAGAGTGATTTATAGAGGAGCTATGGGTAAGACAAGAGCATATCAGCTGCTGTAAATTCTTCACTTTGATGATAAAGGCACCAGGTCAGAAAGACGTGTACATGACAAATTTGCGCCGCTGTGTGAAGTATTTGAAGTATCGAATGAAATATTCCCACGGTACTTCAGAAGTGGACCTGACAATACAATTGATGAAATGTTGTGTCTTTTCAGAGGTCAGTGTCCTTTCAAAGTTTTCCTCAGAGACAAACCTGGAAAATATGGAATATTAGTCAGAATGCTTTGTAGTGGAACTGAACGACACACAATAAAAATGGAAGTGTATGCAGGAAAAGACAGTAGGCTTGCCAGTGAACAAGATCCTCTTGAGATTGTGAAGAGACTGGTGGAGCCAATAAAGAATACAGGTTACAGTGTCACAACTGAGTGCTTCTACACTTCTGTGGAGTTGGCGAACATTCTCTACCAAGACTACAAACACGTTGGTTGGGACACTAAAATCAAACAGAAAACATGTACCGCAGGAACTGAAGATGACAGCAGGCACAGAGCTGTATTCCTCCAAATTCGCATTCACAGACTCATGTTCTAAGAAGCCGCCAGTAATAATTGTCTCTTACATCACAAAGGAAAAACCAAAGAAAAATCTGTTGATGTTGTCTACACAACAACATAATGCAGGAGTAGAAGTTGATACACCAAAAAAAGAAAACACATGTAAACATGTACTATAATTCCACTAAGGGAGGAGTGGATGCCATAGATCAAATGGTTAGGACATACTCAACAAAAAGGGGTATGAGAACATGGCCACTGTCAATGTTCTACAGCCTACTTGATACAGCTGCAGTTAACTGATACACAATGTTCAAGATGAATGCACCTAAATGGAATGAAGAGAAACCAAACACCAGAAAACGGTATCTCCATGAATTAGGCTATGAAATTTGAAACCATATGTAGAAGAGTGAGCCATGGATTTGAAAGGACTCCAGTTGCCTGTTATTTGCAAGATGGGAGAGATCCTAGGAAAGAAACTAAAGGTAAACAAAATTGCTGCAAATGAAGAACCAACTAGGAAAACAATGTGCTACTTATATTTGAAGAATATAAGTAACCAGAGAGCAAGAGACAACATCACAAAAACCAAGTTAACATGTGAAAGCTGTGGGCGCCATCTGCGTAAGAATAATTCAGAATCAATCGTTTTGTGTGCACGAGGTGAATGTCATCTGTAAGTGAAAATATTCTCTCCAAGTGAAAAGTGTTTTCCGAGAGTTTTCAATGTACAATAACATGCAGTTTAGCAAGTGTTTTCATTTCTGTTTTTGAAACTTTCTCTCAATAACAAAGCTGTATTATTTAGTTAATAGATCAAAGAGTGTATAGAAACTTTAGACAGCCTTTGTATTCAATTACAAACCTTCTTATCTTGTTTACACAAACTTTCATTGACCAAGATTTGACCATTCTTGGTTGTTGTATTCAACCTATGAGTGTTAAAAAATTATGGTTTCAATTATGTTGTTACTATTTCCTGTTAAACTAATATCTCAATGGAAACAGAATTACATAAAATAAATACATATTACAACAAATTGCAAGATTTACAACTAATTGTAACACAGGCAAAATTTGCCCTTGGTTGGTGCTCCATGTAACCTAAAACATCTTGGTGTTTCTAGGGTTAATGAAACATTACCTTTCTTCATGTCTTCCATTTGTGTATCCTTTACAGGTTTGGAGCACTTGAATAGCTACCTCTTGAATCTGGTATCACTGAGTGTGGCTTTTAACCTTGAAATCTGGTTTTGAGTAACTTCTGTGTTCTCAGCAATCAAATGCTGTTTGATTATTATTTCATAAATCTATTAGTCCCAGCCTGAGAACAAATCAACAGAAATGAATGTTGTGCAACACATATTTGCATAGAAAAGACATTATGCAACATGAAAGGCATGCAAGCAGACCTCAAGTTAATATTGTGAGCAGTGCGAAATTGCTGGTTTTATAATTGTGGAAGGTAATACTGTTTCCGTAAGTAACTTAACTTTTTTCATGGCCAGAACAGCTTTGCAAATATGTGATGATATTTGGGAATAGGTGGTGCAAGCACAAGGTATGAATTAAAGCAAAATTTTTCACTTTTGTTTCAGTTTATAGCAAACATTGAATGATCACCCTAGCTTTACAAACACTAAACCAATTCCTTGATAACTAATTTCTGGTACACTTTACCATTCAGTTGTTTCTTGCAAGTGTAGAATGTACTCTTACCTAAGCAGTCCCTTTTCACAGCAAAAGAGAGGGTTAAAAGATGTAATATATGTTTACACTCATAGACATTCCAGGAAGATGCATGCAACAGTTCATTTATTTAGCAATATTGTCACAGACTGTGCACTGAGGAGATTCAAAGACAAAAGTGGCATATGCTATGCAGATTCCATTTCATTCACTATCACAAGATGAATTCGTATATGTATTTGAAATATAAATTATGGCTGCATAATGTAATATGTGCAAGGATATAGTTTTCTATATAGACTCCAGTTACTAAATTAGCAAACACCAGCTTTGGTCATGCTGCTAGTACTGGGAATTTTGATGCCTTATGCTGTATGGTCCATTGTCACTCAATAGCTTATAAAATTTAAAGTATTTGATCTATATAGTGCTGCAAGGTACCGTTGGAATATGTGGGAAAAGGTCTGCCTACATATCTTGATTAAAATGAATCTACATTCAAATGAAACTACATTCATATGCATCTACATTAAATTCACACATGACAGTAAGATGCACACATTACAAATAAGCTTACAGCCGAAGGACCTTCTTCTGAAATAGGCAACACTCACACACATTCAAACAAACACAATTTACAGTAATATCCTACTTGTAGGAGCATGCAGCGATGTGTTGGGGAGAGCATAGTGAAGCTAGGTGCAGTTGGGCAGTTATGCGGCAGTGAGAGGGGGGAATTAAGCAGGCAGAAGTAAGAGAATGAAGTAAAAAATCTTGATTGCACTGGAAAAATAGAAGGTTGTATGTTATTGGAGTTGGAACAGGTGAGAGGATAGGCAGGTGAAGAAAAATGACTAACCAAAGTTGAGGCCAGGTGGGTTATGGGAACATAGGATATATTGCAAGGAGAGATCCCACATACACAGTTCAGAAAATCTGGTATTGGTAGTAAGGATTCAGATGGCACAGCAATGGAGGAGTCATTAAGTAAAGATTGCTGTGTTGGGCAGTGTGCTCAACAACTGAGTGATGCGAGCACATTTGTCAGTGGCCAATCATGCAGGCAGACAATTTGTCGGTTGTCACACCCACACAGAATGCAGCACAGTGTTTGATGATTGGCTTGTAGATCGCGTTACTGCTTTCACAAGAAGACCTGCATTTGTTGGGATAGATATTGCTTGTGACTGAACTGAGGTTGGTGGTGATGGGAGGATGTATGGGACAGATGTTGCCTCAGTCTCATATCCTTGTAATGGACATAGACACAATGGATTGGGAGCAGGGCTGGAGGAGAATATTGTAGGTTTGATAGATGATGTAATACCACAATGGGAGATGTGGATAGAGTAGTGGGCAGGACATTCCTCAATTCTGGGCACAATGAGAGGTAGCCAAAACCCTATCAGAACGTGTTTCAGCTGCTCCAGTGCTGGGTGGTACTGAGTCACAAGGGGAATGCTCTTTTGTGGCCAGATGGTGGGACTTTGGGAGGTGGTGTTTGACTGGACAGGTAAGACACAGGATATCTATTTGTGTCGAAGGTTGGGAGGGTGATATTGGTCTGTGGAGGCTGAAGTGAAACCTTCAGCATATTTCAAGAGGACTGCTTGTCACTGCACATATGCACAACAACAGGTAACTAAGATGTTTGGAAGGGACTCCTTGCTGTGGAATGGATGGCAGGTGGTTGGTAAGTTTGATATGGACAAAGCTAATAATGTAGCCATCTTTGAGGTGGAGGTCAACATGAAGGAATGTGGGTTATTGGGCTAAGAAGGACCGTGTGTAGCAGATGGGGAAGAAGGTGTTGAGGTTCTGTAGGAATGTGGATAATGTGTTCTCACCATCAATCCACATCACAAAGTTTTCATCAGTGAATGTGAAAAAGATGAGAAGTTTGGGATTCTGGGTGTTTAATACGAATTCCTCTATATGGCCCATGAATAGGATGGCACTGGATGGTGCCACGTGGGTGCCCATTGCCATACCATGGATTTGTTTGTTGGTGGTTCCTTCAAAGTTGTGAGGATATAGTGACCAGGAAGGAGGTTGTAAGTCTGGAATGTGTCAGGGCATTAGGAGAGTTAGTGTTCAGTAGCGGTAAGGTCATGGCCATTAGGGATCTTAGTGTAAAAGGACGTGGCTCCAGTAGTAACGAGCAAGTCACTGTGTGGTAAAGGAACAGGAACTGTGGACAGTCAGTGGAGGGAATTGTTGACATCTTTCATTTAGGATGGTAGATTATGGGTAATAGGTTGAAGGTGTTGGTCGAAAGGAGCAGATAATCTGTCAGTGGTGCACACTAACTGGCCACAATGGGGCATCATGGGTAGGACATCAGGAAGTATGAAGTTAGGGGCACAGGTGTGGTAAGAGTGAGAAGGGGTGGAGGGAGTGGCAGTGAGGGAGAGAGAGAGAGAGAGAGAGAGAGAGAGAGAGAGATACAGGCAGAGAGAGTCAGGGGAGAGAATCTGGGATGAGCCTGAGGATTTTAGGAGAGACTGGAGATCCTACTGGATATCTGGCATGTTCCACTGTGGCTGGGATTGTAGGTAGATGAATCTGACAGCTAATAGAGTCCTCAGACAGATAATTCTTGCAGATCAGTTTTCATGTAGTGGATTGTGATTCTTTCTGCAGATGTAAGGTTAATTTGTATGTTAAGTTATTTTTGGAATGATGGTGAGACAAGGTTCAAGGATAAGAAATTCTGTAAGATTAACGTGTGGTGATTTGGATGCAGTGGGTGTGGGTCATGGATGGATGGAGGAGTGAACTGAATAAGGCTTGGTTCAAGATTGGTTTCAGGTTGAATGTGATAGGCAGGTGTCAGGCAGCATTCAAGATTGGTTTTGGGTCAAGTCAGGCAGGTAGAATTGATAGGGAAATCATGTATCCACTGTAGCGAATGAGAGAGGGGGCAAGGTCTTTAACAAGTAGAACTTGATTGAAAATGGGAATGGGGAAAACCTGTCTATTCCTCCCCCTCACCATCCCAGACTCCATCATACCCCTACCACACAGGGTGCTTCTCCCATCATCCTCAGCAGCCAGAGACAGTGGTCACATGTGAGTGTGTGAATGTGTGTGAGTGGTTTCTCCTTTAGAAGAAGTCCTTCTGGCTGAAAGCTTACTTTCATCTCAGTCTTTTTGTTGTGCCTGTCTGCAACTCAAAATCTTCATTACATTACTGTGAATAGCAATCTAACCTTTTCATAATAAAATCAGTATTAAATATGCACATAATTTAAAAGCTACCATCTCCTAATAAATATAGTGACATTAACCTCTTGAATATTAATGAAACTGCATCCCAAAGTCTGACATCATAACTACAGCAGTACTCACTAAGCAGAGTTTACTGGTAGCGTTCCCCCACAAAATTTGCTCTGATACAAATGAAATAAATTAATTTGACAGTCCTACACTTCTTGTGGATCAGTTATATCTAGTACCTTGAAAAAAATTAAACCTAATGCCTTATTATTGTAGGTTTTTGCTAATAAGATTTAAAAGCTTGCTGAAAGCATTAGATACCCACCATCTCACAGGCAGCAGTGTCGCTTCCAGTTTGTTCCTTAGTGGGCCACATACCTTACAGTGTAGGTGGAAGGAAGAGCATTGCCACTACATGCCTTTTACATGAGGGTAGATGAACATTGCTCACTTCAGGTGGGCTCTCTGTATCTGCTTTAAGACTGAGCGAAGTTAAGTTGGTACTCCAAGACGACACCACTATACTACCCTCTGGCTCTAATGGAGCATGTTTAAAAGAACCTGAAAACCTGGTTATTTTTCCACACTCATACAGTAGGAGAAGAAGATAATGAGGGCAGGTTGCAGTAGCAAGGAACTAATTATACACAAAACATTTTCCTTCACCTTTAGCCGTGTGACAAAGTTCCATTAGTACAAGAATTAAATGCAGTTAGTTGCTCAACAAATTGCAGTGCATATTGTAAACAAATACCATAAATACCATGAAAGCAGGACATGACTGAGGATCTGGAGGTGGTCAGCCAAGATGGCTCACCCCCTCATAATGATGGAACAGCAACTGTATATTGCCAAAAACTGGAGACCCTCACAGTGGAAGGCAGTGGCATCACAAAAGAGTCCTCAAATTGGTCCTCTGGTCAGAAACACTAGAGTATACAAAGGTTGAATGAAAAGTAATGCCTCCACCTTTGGTAACTGAGTTTGGGAGGGAATATTTTAATAAATCAAACATAGAAATAATCCTTAGAACATGACCTTTCATTACCAATGTTTTCTTATGCACATAATCAGCCAATTGGATACATTTCTGCCAACGATGAACAAGTTTTCTGAAGCCATCATGGAAGAAGTCGACACTCTGATTCCACAACCACAGTCTCACAGTTCTTTCAACATCTTCATTAGATGCCTAATGATGTCCCCACAGATCATCTTTCATTATTGGCCAATGGCATTGGGCCCAATTTGCTACAGAATGGCTGATGATTCTTCACTTCATCTTTACGAATGCATCCTTTGATCACATGAGGTGTTTTTGAAAATATATTGGTGTAACATCTTAATCCTTCTACCTGTTCATCTGGTTTAGCTTTTGGCATGGCCACTAATGTTTGGATCTTGTTTTGAATTCTAGTCTGATAATGATGAAGATGCTCTTTCTCATGGAGCCCAGCATCTTCCTCAGAGCTATCTAACATTACAGTTCCTTCCTTTCATTGAAAACAAATCAACCTCATATTGACAGATGTAGCACCCCAATGACCTCATCACACAAATATTTACTATTTCCTCTTCTCTCCACTATTCAGCTTGGATGCATTGACAAAGCTCTTCACAATCAAAGCACTAAACTGATGTTATGAAATCCAACTATTAATACACTCTTCCTATATTCACCTTCTTGAATTCTGAAATTTAATAGTGCCTGAACTCTAATGGGTTTACTTTGATTTGATGCACACCACTAACAGGTTCAAGTGGCTCTGAGCACTATGGGACTGAACTTCCGAGGTCATCAGTCCCCCCCCCCCCCCCCCTCCACTAACGGGAAATACAGAAAATGCAACCGGGTTATTCAGTAGTGAAAATAGATTTTCTGATTTAGAACTGAATTCACTAATGCACCCATAATAATACTCCATATTTCCATGTATACAAAAGGCATCAAACTTTCTTTATCATTCTCTCCTTCCTCTCCATATAAATCTCTTTTCATATCAGTAACATGTTTACAATTGATAGTGTTTGTTGTGCTTCACACCCATTTCCAGCTTTAGCTTCAGAGCTGGTCATTTCCAAACCTTCATTTACATTACCGAATCACAAGTTCTCAGATTACAGCCATGGCTTCTGACACATTCTGGCGATAGGTTTTGCTCTCTGTCTCTGGCGTTGGGTGGAATATTTTATTTTGTATCCACTGTTTTTCCCAAGACCAAAATTTATTTAAGGATGTTGCTTCAAATTCTTCATTTTTGGAAATCTTTTGGATACACAGCACTGAAAGACCTGAGTCGAAACAAGGCCCCCGGAGTAGGCAACATTCCACTAGAACTACTGACGGCCTTGGGAGAGCCAGTCCTGACAAAACTCTACCATCTGGTGAGCAAGATGTATGAAACAGGCTAAATGCCATCAGACTTCAAGAAGAATATAATAATTCCAATCCCAAAGAAAGCAGGTGTTGACAGATGTGAAAATTACCAAACTATCAGTTTAATAAGTCACAGCTGCAAAATACTAACGTGAATTCTTTACAGATGAATGGAAAAACTAGTAGAAGCCTACCTTGGGGGAGATCAGTTTGGATTCCGTAGAAATGGTGGAACATGTCAGGCAATACTGACCCTACGACTTATCTTAGAAGCTAGATTAAGGAAGGGCAAACCTACATTTCTAGACTTGGAGAAAGCTTTTGACAATGTTGACTGGAATACTCTCTTTCAAATTCTGAAGGTGGCAGGGGTAAAATACAGGGAGCGAAAGGCTATTTACAATTTGTACGGAAACCAGATGGCAGTTATAAGAGTTGAGGGACATGAATGGGAAACAGTGGTTGGGAAGGGAGTGAGACAGGGTTGTAGTCTCTCCCCGATGTTATTCAATCTGTATATTGAGCAAGCAGAGAAGGAAACAAAAGAAAAATTTGGAGTAGGTATTAAAATCCATGGAGAAGAAATAAAAACTTTGAGGTTTGCCGATGACATTGTAATTCTATCAGAGACAGCAAAGGACTCGGAAGAGCAGTTGAACGGAATGGACAGTGTCTTGAAGGGAAGATATAAGATGAACATCAACATAAGCAAAACGAGATTTAATGGAATGTAGTCGAATTAAGTCTGGTGATGCTGAGGGAATTAGATTAGGAAATGAGAGACTTAAAGTGGTAAAGTAGTTTTGCTGTTTGGGGAGCAAAATAACTGATGATGGTCAAAGTAGAGAGGATATAAAATGTAGACTGGCAATGGCAAGGAAAGCGTTTCTGAAGAAGAGAAATTTGTTAACATTGAGTATAGATTTAAGTGTCAGGAAATCATTTTTGAAACTATTTGTATGGAGTGCAGCCATGTATGGAAGCGAAACATGGACAGTAAATAGTTTGGACAAGAAGAGAATAGAAGCTTTTGAAATGTGGTGCTACAGAATAATGCTTAAGATTAGATGGGTAGATGACATAACTAATGAGGAAGTATTGAATGGGATTGGGGAGAAGAGAAGTTTGTGGTACAACTTGACTGGAAGAAGGGACCGGTTGGTAGGACATGTTCTGAGGCATCAAGGGATCACCAACTTAGTATTGGAGGGCAGTGTGGAGGGTAAAAATTGTAGAGGGAGACCAAGAGATGAATACACTAAGCAGATTCAGAAGGATGTAGGTTGCGGTAGGTACTGGGAGATGAAGCAGCTTGCACGGGATAGAGTAGCATGGAGAGCTGCATCAAACCAGTCTCAGGACTGAAGACCACAACAAAAACAACAACACAAATATCTGAGACATGTGCTTCACATTTAATCTAGTTAATGCAAGTATCTTATTTTATCCTGTTCTGTTAATGTCTCAGAAATATGTGTTGGGACTGTTTCATTAAGTGTGTGACATGGAAACCTTGTTTTGGTTAATGAGCTTGAAAACTTTGTGCCCCCATTCCATTATCTAGAATTATGTGAGTTGTGTTATCAATGTTGTCATTAAATTTGGCATTTTGTGGAGTAATCTCATCCAGTAGAAGCTCTTTACTTATTCCATCTATGACTGTTCAGCAGATTTCATCTGATTGAGTGCCCAACTCACTGCGTTGCATATGTACACGTAAAATTAATTTAAAAAGTGACTCTTCGTTAACATGGCAGATATTCTTGACTTTCTGTTTCATCATTTTGCACCTGAATTTTATCATGATTCTTTCTAGCTGACATTTTGTTTGCTCTCACTGTTCATTAAGCTGTGTGTTAAATTCATGAATTGCAGTTTGAATTCCACGGGACTGGTGTGGCACCTATTCTGGAGTTCATACTGCTTTTGATTAAATGTATTAGTAAGATTCACTTGCAAATTACCTATGGCATCCAATAACTTACTGTAGTTGGCCTTCATTATTTCCAGAATTTTTCTATTTAATGACTAATTTTTACACTTTCTTGAGACCCACCAAGAATCCTGCCACTCTTTGGTGGGTATTGCTTGGCTACCATGGGGCCCCAGCCATTGCAGCATCTTTTTCCTTCTCTGTGCATGTCTACCTTGTTGCTGTTCTTTTTCACCTCCCTTGGGGAACGTGTCTGGGGTGTTATGGGAAGGTCTTCCACATTGTCTGTCACTGACATAAGAAAAGTCTCACAACTATTTTTTGTTCCTTTTTTCATTTCTTCATTTACTTTCTCCTATCCATCTCTGCATCAGTGTTTCGGGCTCCTCTTTTTCTTCTTCCACTCCTGAAGGTCAGTCCACACATCTGATATGTAACAGGTGACTACGTAATGTGAAATTCCCAGCCCCAGTTTGACACTTAGTCATTCACACAACCCACGGGAACAGGTCAGGCCCAGGGAGGGGTATCGAACAATCGCAATTTGGGAAGGTAGCAGCTCAGGCGCAGTTCGGGTCACTTCTCTGGAGTGCCCGACAGAGGGACCAATCACCTAAGGTAGGTGTGTTCCCTTCCAAAGGGGGCTCCCAGTTAGAAGGAGCTATCGGAAGCACTGGCAGTCACAGGGGATTTTCTCGCAACAAGCTAATCATCATCCATGTTTACCAAATGTAAATGTAATCCCGATTCGATGACCCTTCCGGCTGCACCACTGTTCCTCATGGCTTCTTGCACTTAAGACAGTCATTTGTTTGCTACAGTAAATGCATTTATTATTCGGAAAGGTGTCGACACAGTTGCCGGCCATGTGAAATCCTGCTCTCATTTATGCAATACCATTTTGCTTTCGGAGACTACTTCCAATCCTCGAGCACAACAACCACTTGCAGCTTCGAGCATCCCAGTGTAAATAACACCACGGGGGAGCGACGGTCTGACTGTGGTAGAAATCCAGACGTACCTCTCTGATCAGGGTGGAATAGTGGTCCATTGAGTGAAGAAAAAACTAGATGCCCCATTAGTGCCTGTGCACAATCTCTTTCTCACATTTGATATAGTTGTTCTTCTGGCAAAGATCAAAGCAGGTTATGAAGTTATCGCAGTCGGAATGTATATTCTGAAGGCAATGTGCTGTTACCAGTATCATCATTACAGCCACACCTGGGAGTCCTGCCGACACCCTGCCTAATGCGTAACCTGCGGTAGGGATACTCACGAGGGCGAACGTCTGCCTCCTCGTACCCACTGCACCGACTGCAATGCAACCGTGCCACCTCCTCACACGACCGTGCCACATATCTCGTTGACTCGATGAATGGGCCGATTAGAGGTGAGGGTGGAGGAAAAAGTGCCTCACCCTGTCGCTCACAAGTTGTCGGCCGGCCGGAAACTCTCTGTTCTACCATCTGGTACATAAAGTACCGTTCTCGCTACACTTGCTCTGCAAAGGACGTGGCCATGTGGATGTACCACCTCATATTTAGTACTGCAGTCGTGAAGTAGCCCAGTGTCACAGTAGCATCCCCGTCTACTTCTCTGGCTGTGAAACTCTCTAGCTGGTGTGCAGCACCGACCATTTTTCTGCACTGGAATCTGCAGGCTGATAGAAAGAGAATGCTGATGCTTCTGTAGACTTCACAGAGCAGCACCTTCCTGCCTCTGTGGCCTGTAGCAGCAAGTCTTCGGAGACTGGTACTCGGCAGCTGCCAAGGTGATACCACTTTAGTTTTTCCTCGTCGTGACTCCACTCCAGTGGAACATTCGCGGTCTTCGGTCCGAAAAATAGGATTTATGATTGCTCTCAGAATAGCAGTGTCCACTCATACTCTGCCTTCAGGAAACAAAACTGCATCCTCATGACGGCTCTGAGCTCTTGCATTTCTTCACGGTCCATTTTGACCTCTACCCCCCACCCCCTTCGCTCTTAGGATGGCTTTCTATCTCGTGGGGGAGTCATGCTACTCCTACAGGATGATGTTCACAGTCGACCCATCTCCCTGACTACTTGCCTCAGAGCTGTTGCAGTCCGCATTTCTCTTCCTCACTCGACCTTTTCCATTTGTATGGTTTACATCCCTCTGTCCTACAGTGTCGTTGGGGCAGACTTCCTGCGGCTTATTGGGCAGCGACCTCTTCCTCTTTCTTCTGCTCGGTGGCTTTAATGTGTGCCATCTCCTTTGGCATTCTGCCAGAACCTGACTGAGAGGTGCTGTCTCGGCTCACCTTCTCAATCAATTTAACCCCTTCTGCAATAACACATGAGCACCCACGTTCCGCTCGGACTCAACGCACACCTATTCCTGTGTGGATCTGTCCCTCTGCACTGTCCTACTTGCCTATAATTTTGAGTGGTCCATTCTCTCTGACACATACTCCAGCTACCGTTTCCCATGTGCTATCATTTTGTTGACTCCTACCCCATCCGTGTACTCACCCAAATGGCAGCTTACAAAGGTTGACTGGAGGCTTTATTCCTCCCTGGTGACTTCTGATGAACTAGATTTCCCCAGTTGTGATGACCAGGTAGAATATCTTACAAACATTATCCTTACTGCTGCAAAACATTCCATTCCTCACACTTCGTCTTTACACCTTGGTGGACTGAGATGTGCTGCAAAGAAATTCGCACATGGAGTCATGCTCTCCACATTTTTAACTGTTGTCAGATGCTACTACGAAAAAATTTTCTGGTGCTCCCAAGCTGCCAGATTCGCACATGTGCAAAGCGTTACGAGTTGTAGTGGGGAGGTGGTAGCCTCCACATGACCCGTGTTTACTTTAAGTGATTGTGCTGTTTCCTCTTCATTTACAGTTCTCACTTTAAATGAAAACAAAACAAATTTCTGTGGCGGGGAGCTATCAAGTGAATTAAAATACATTCACATAATTATGGGAAGCTAAAGTGTGCCATTAGCTCCAGTTTTATGGTTTTACTTTATTTATACATTTTTGGCAGTCAAGCATTAATCACCCTGCAGAACAATGAAGTTATTTCTGTCGCTCTGCTAAATAAATTTGGCTTTTATTGGTTGTTTCCACAGGAGCAGTCAATTTATTTGAAACAAAGTGTTTCATTCCACTTTTTGCTGAATTTCAAGTGCATGTCTTTATTGTCAGGTATGTATGGCATTATGGCATAATACAGTATTAGTACTCCAAGAAAATTTGCAACCAGAAAACCAGACTGAAAAGCTTAACATCAGGTTGGGGCATACTTCATCGTGAATCTGGACATACAAATGTATACTTGCCAAATTAAGCATTTTGATATGGTTTATGAAGTTCTGATGCTCATGGAGTATCCTCGGATGTCCTGTTTCCTTTATGACTTTATGTCAGATCTCTTAATGCTTTATATCGGGCTTCCTACATCATTGTAGCAGTGCACGACCTTTTGGAACTTTCTGGCAAATGTTAAAGAACCTATTTCAAACATGTCATGGGAAAATATCATGAATCACTGATTAAAAAGCATTATTTTCAAAATAAATATTCTTTTGGCAAGATGAATTATGTTACCTGTTAGAATGTGTGATGAATTTCTTAAATCACAAAGCATTTGTCTCTCACTTAAAACGTAACACTTTGAGGACCAGCCACTCAGATGAATTTTGAGGCCAGAAGACGAGGCATTTATGTCATTATTTAAAATTTTACTGGCACATTTTTGTGACGTATCTTCAATGGTAATGCGTGCAGAAAAAGACAAATATTACAGTATTATATATTTCTTGTAGTTTATCAATTTTCAAGACAGATCTTGTATGTGAGAGCTTAGCTTCTCTTTTACCAACACTGTGTGTATTAATTTAAAACATTATGAGAGAAGAAAAGTTGCTACTCACCATATAGTGGAGATTCTGAGCCACAATAGGCACAATAAAAAGATTCACACAAACATAGCTTTCGGTCATTAAGGTCTTTGTCAGCAATAGACACACATACACACATGCACACACACACTCATGCAAGTGCAACTAGCACACACATCTGCAGTCTCAGAGAGCAGAAACTACTTTGCGAGCAGCAGCACCAATGCATAATGGGAGTGGCGACTGGGTGGTGGTAAGGAGGAGGCTGGGGCAGGGAGGGGGAGGGATAGTATGGTGGGAGTGACGGACAGTTAAGTGTTGTAGTTTAGCCGGCTGGTAGGAGAGAAGGTATGGAGGGGGGAGGCGGTAAGTAGTGGAATGAGACAAATAAAAATAAAAGAAATTAAAAGACTGGGTATAGCGGTGAAATGACGGCTGTGTAGTGCTGGAATGGGAACAGGGAGGGGGCTAGATGGGTGAGGACAGTGACTAACGAAGGTTGAGGCCAGGATGGTTACGGGAGCATAGCATGTATTGCAGGTAAAGTTCCCACCTGCGCAATTCAGAAAAGCTGGTGTCGGTTGGAAGGATCCATATGGCACAGGCTGTGAAGCAGCCATTGAGATGAGGGTTATCACGTTTGGCAGCGTGGTCAGCTACAGGGTGGTCCATTTGTTTTTTGGCCGCAGTTTGTCAGTGGCGGTTCATGTGGACAGACAGCTTGTTGGTTGTCATGACTACATAGAATGCAGCACAATGGTTGTGGCTTAGCTTGTAGATCACATGACTGGTTTCACAGGTAGCCCTGCCTTTGATGTAATAGGTTATGTTAGTGACCGGACTGGAGAAGGTGGTCGTGGCAGGATGTATGGGACAGGTCTTGCATCTAGGTCTGTCACAGGGGTATGAGCCATGAGGTAAGAGATTGGGAGCAGGGTTTGTGTAAGGATGGACAAGTATATTGTGTAGGTTTGGTGGACGGCAGAATACCATGGTAGGAGGGATGGGAGGAATAGTTGGTAGGACATTTCTCATTTCAGGGCATGACCGGAGGTAATTGAAACCCTGACAGGGAATGTAGTTCAATTGCTCCAGTCCCGGTTGGTACTGAGTTACGAGGGGGATGCTCCTCTGTGGTTGGACTGTGGGACTTTGGGAGGTTGTGGGAGACTGGAAAGATAAGCCATGGGAGATTTGTCTTTGTACAAGAATGGGAGGATAATTATAGTCAGTGAAGGCTTCAGTGAGACCCTCGGTATATTTAGAGAGGGACTGCTCGTCACTGCAGTTGCAGTGACCATGGGTGGCTAGGCTGTACAGAAGGGACTTCTTGGTATGAAAAGGGTGGCAGCTGTTGAAGTGGAGGTATTGCTGAAGGTTACTAGGTTCGATATGGACAGAGGTACTGATGTAGCCATCTCTGAGGTGGAGGTCAACATCTAGGAAGGTGGCCTGTTGTGTTGAGTAGGACCAGGTGAAGCAAATGGGGGAGAAGTTGATGAGGTTCTGGAGGAATGTGAATAAGGTGTCATCACCTTCAATACAGATAGCAAAGATGCCATCAATGAATCTGAACCACGTGAGGGGTTTAAGATTCTGGGTTTTTAGGAAGGATTCCTCTAGATGGCCCATGAATAGGTGCCATGTGGGTGCCATGTGGGTGCCCATAGCTTTACCATGGATTTGTTTGAAGGTAATGCCTTCAAAGGAGAAGTATTTGTGGGTGAGTATATAGTTGGTCATGGAGACTAGGAAGGAGGTTGTTGGTTTGGAATCCACAGGGCATCTGGAAAGGTAGTGTTCAATAGCAGGATGTCCATAGGCATTAGGAATGTTAGTGTACTGGGAGGTGGCATCAATAGTGGCGGGCAAGGCACCGTGTCGTAAAGGGAGAGGAACTGTGGAGAGTCGGTCGAGCAAATGGTTGGCATCTTTTATATAAGAGGATAGGTTCCGTGTAATTGGTTGAAAGAGTTGGTCTACGAGAGCAGAGATTCTATCAGTGGGGGCACAGTAACCGGCCACAAGGGGGTGTCCTGTGTGGTTAGGTTTATGGACTTTAGGAAGCATGTAGAAGGTGGGAGTGGGGAGAGTGATAGGGGTAAATATAGAGATGGACTCTGGAGAGAGGTTCTGGGATGGGCCTAAGGATTTGAGTAGTGATTGGAGACTTTGCTGAATTGCTGTAATGGGATCACTGTAGCATGGTTTGTAAGTTGGAAGTATCTGACAGCTGATGAAGTCCTTCTGCCAAGTAATTCTCGCAGTTCAAAACTATGCTGGTGGAGCCTTTGTCTGCAGGTAGGATTATAAGATTGGGATCAGTTTTTAGATGGTGGACTGTGATTCTTTATGTGGATTTAAGGTTAGTATGCATGTTGAGGGATTTGGGGAACGATGGTGAGGCAAGATTTGAGGATAATAAATTCTGTAAAGTTAACAGGGGGTGGTTTTGAGGTAGTGGGGGTAGATCACAGTTGGATGGACGAGTTAACTGAGTTAAGCAAGGTACAATTTTGTCTTTGCTTGAATCTGATTGGTCGGGTTGGTGGCGAGAAAGTGTTTCCACTGTAGGGACCGGGAGAAGGAGAGAAGGTCTTTAACTAGTCCTGCTTGGTTGAATTTGGCAGTGGGGCAAAATTTGAGGCCTTTGGAAAGGACCGATATTTCTGTGAGACTAAGGCTTCTGGAGGAAAGGTTCATGACTGTGTTGATGGTCTGTTTAGGATTTGAGTTCTGTGTCGTGGTGGAAGGGAATTTCGGAGGGTGGGGTAAGTGTAGTAGGTCTGCGAGACAAGGTTTGTCAGCTATGAGGGCGCGTGTGGGAGGTTTGGAGGTTGTTGTAGAAGTGGTGTACAGTGGTACTCCGAGGCAAGAGTAGGAAATGAGCAGGATGGAGAACTTTTTGAGGTGGCATTGTGCATGTTGCTCAAGTTCCTGCAGGGCAAGAGTTTCAGTGTGTGTTATGGGTTCCAGGAATCTGTGATCACATAACAGGAGAATTTTGCGGATGGAGAGAAGGTACTGCAAGGAGGATTAGGCTTGGTTCATTTGGTTTTGCAGGACTATGTTGGTGAGGGCTAAGAATTGGCAGAATCTGAACAGGTGGAGGTCATTGTGGAAGGAGGGGTGGCAACCAGAGATGGGTAATTTGATGGTAAGGCCATTGGGGGGGGGGGGGGGGGTCATGATCCAAGCAATAATGCAGGAACAGAATGTGGGACTGGGATCTGGCTAAGGATAAGGAAAATTTTCTGTATTGACACAGATGGAAGGAGCAAGGATCCACGGTGGTGCAAAAATGCGAAAAAATCTGAGACTGCAGATGTGTGTGCTAGTTGCACTTGCGTGTGTGTGTGTGTGTGTGTGTGTGTGTGTGTGTGTGTGTGTGTGTGTGTGTGTGTGTGTGTGTGTGTGTGTCTGTCTGTCTGTCTACTGCTGACAAAGGCCTTAATGGCCGAAAGCTATGTTTGTGTGACTCTTTTTATTGTGCCTATCATGGCTCAGATGTATGGTGAGTAGCAACTTCCCTTCTCTCGTATTGTTACATTCCATCCTGGATTTTCCATTGTTTGATTTAATTTAGAGCATTACCTTTTCTTATTTGTGTGTTTGCACTATCTAACAATGATGTTCTTATTGGCTGACTATGTCATGTGTCCTATGCTCTGAATACCTGCTGTCATCTGCTGGTCATATCATGTAACATGAGCTATGACTGGCTTACAAAAGTGGATCGCAATCACATTTTCCATTCTTCAAAAACTAAAGTGCTGTGTTTGGCATAATTTGAATTTATACTTTCATAATAAAAAAATATGCAGCATATCGTAATGCGAGAAGATACAGTGTACATGTTGCTGCACATCACAGATATATCAGAAACAGGATTTTTTTTCCCCTGCTGTTTCATTTTCGAAAGTGCCAGCAAGTTATCTGCTGAAACCTTACCAATCGACTGAATGGTTAAGTTTTACAGTTCTGGGGAAAAGTACACTGTTACTTAGCATGTATTTTTAACTATGAAATCTGGGAAAAATTCGGGAAATTTTTTTCCTTGTCCCTTTATACACCCTGTTTCTCTTGGGGGGGGAAAGGACTTTCTGCTTTATCCATACAATCACATCTGGGCAGAGGGCACTTTTCTTGGACACTGGCATGAATCCACTGTTATATCCATCATACCTAAGCCCGGTATGGACAAACACTTTCCTTCTAGTTACTGCCCCATTTCTCTCACCAGCTGTGTTTGCCAGGAGATGGAATGTATGATTCATGCCAAGCTGATAGGGTGGCTCAAGTCTCACAAATTACTAACCACTCCACAGTGTGCATTTTGAGCATGCCGTTCTTCAATTGACCATCTTGTCATTTTCTCCATCCATGTCTTGAATGGTTTTCTGCGGAAATCCCAGACTGTGGCCATGGTTTTCGGTTTGGAGATAGCCGATGACACCTGCTGGAGGCCTGATATCCTCTGTACTCTCTACATGTTAGGCTTCTGTGGCTGCCTGCCCTGTTTCCTTCAGGAATTTTTAAAAGACCAAGTTTTCATGGTACATGTGGGTTCTGCCTTAATGGACACAATTATCCATGAAAACAGTGTGCCTCAGGTTTCAATCCTGAGTGAGCGTCATCCTCTTTACTGTTGCCATTAACCATATAATGGCCTGTCTCCAGCTGGGCATCTCTGGCTCCCTTACCATTGACAATTTTGCGATCTATTGCAGTCCTCCACAGACCTCTCTCATTGAGTGGTGTCTTCAATGGTGTATCAATCATCTTTACTCATTGAGCAATGGCTTTGGTTTTTCCATTGACAAAACTCTTTGTATATCTGGCGGGGCAACTGGTTTCTTCCATCATGCTTGTTGCTCTTCTGTCAGTTGACACTAGTAAATTCCTTGGGCTCATGCTTGATAGGAAACTTCCTTGGTCCCCCAACATGACTTACATGGCAGCCCACTGTATGTAGTCCCTCAGTGACCTATGTGTCCTCGGTGGTACTTCCTGGGGAGTAGATTGAACCACCTTTCTCCATTTGGCCTGAGCCCTTGTCTGTTCGAAACTAGACTATGGGACTATGGATGTTATGTTTATGCACTTGCACATCCATCCCACTTACGCCATCTCAATACTATCTACCATCGTTGTAACTGTTTGGCCACTGGAGCCCTTTACACTAGCTCAGTTGACAGTCTGTATGCAGAATCTTCCAAACTACTGCTTCCTACCACCGTCACTTTCTCCTCAGCAGCTATGCATGACGCTTTTCTACCATGCGTGGCCACACATCCTATGCCTCCTTCTTCAATGACTCCTTTGATCACCAGTATGAGGTGAGTCCCTCTACTCTGTTACCTCCTGGAGTTTGCTTCTGGCTCTTGCTCCAGCAGCTTAACTTCAGGCTACCTGCAACTTTTCTGATGGGTGTAAACCCTTCACCACCTTGGCACGTGTGGCAGCCCGTGTTCACCTTGGCCATCATTCGCTTCCTAAGGACACTACTCCAGCCACACTCGATTGCCTTCAGTTTCACGATCTTCAAACGGAACTTCACAGTATTACCTTTGTGTATACTGATGGCTCTCAGACTGAGCTTGGTGTCAGGTGTACACTTGTGTTTGGCACCAACATTTTTTGATATTGTTTTCCAGAACACTGCTCAGTATTTACAGCAGTGCTTCTTGCCCTGTATCAGGCCATGCAGTACACTTGGTAACACAGGCTTTTCAATTGCATAATCTGCTCCAACTCTCTCAGTGACCTTCAAAGCCTCTGTGTGCGGTAAACCATCCATCCCTTAGTGCAATGAGTCCAGGAGAGATGTCACTTCCTACTCTTGATGGAATCACTATAATATTCATGTTGTTTCTGGTCATGTTGGTCTGACAGGAAATGAGGCCGCTGATGCTGCTGCCAAGGCAGCAATCCCCATACCTCAGCTCACTAGTTCTTACATTCCCTCCAGTGATATCTACGTTACCGTGTATTAGAGGGTGGTGTCACTTTGGCATCACCACTGGTCCTCCCTTCACGGGAACAGGTTCCGGGTTATTAAGCCTTTCCCAGCAGCTTGGATGACCTCCTCTCAGCTCTCCCACCACAACGATATCATATTAAGTAGGTTGCATATTGGGTACTGTCTTTTCAGTATCACCATTTTTAATGGTGCTGCTCCCCCACCACTTTCTGCACATTGTGCTGTACTTTTGATGGTCCACCATTTCCTGACTGAATGCCCTTTCTTTAACCGCTTACATTCTCATGTGTGTTCACCATCTGAGTTATCGACCATTCTAGCGAATGATGCACAAGATGTTGACCGCATTTTACTTTTCATCTGTTGTAGCAATATGGTAAAGGACATTTAATTTTTAGTTCATGACCTCCATTTCTCTATGGCATATTTTATAGACCTTTGTCCATGTCCCTGTTTTTAGCTGTCTTCTCTTCCATCAATTGGGATTAATGAGAGAAGTTAAAAATGACTACAAGTTGTCTTCATGTTCTACAGGTTTCACATGGGTGCGTATGATGCTAATTGTTTTTGTGCCCTAAAACAAAACAAAAAAATTTCTTGACAAGATCTTTCAATTTTTCTGCAGTACCTGCAACAGTAAATAATTGCTAAAAATAGCCAACCCCATTTGACGATTAGCTGCCAGGGTTGAACCGTGCATTGTCAGTTCTCAACTTTTAGTGTCACTATCTTCTGTTGCATTAATCATGGTATCTTCAAGTCTAAAATCTTCTTCTATATTAACTGAGTCCTCAAATTATCCCTCCTCATCAATGCTAACACTTCTGTGTTTACTTGTGTCTTCCACAGTAAAATGTTTCCAATAACTGCTGTGATTGCTGTTTGTTATAACTGATGACCACATGTAATTTAAAAGTTCTATTGAAAATTAAAAGTTTTTAACACTGAGCTCAGCAGCTTTCGCATCAAGAATGAAATGGATTGTGAACTATCTCCTCTCCATTTGATGCATTTAATGTTTCCAGTGTAGTTTGCAGTCTTGTGCGAATGCCCAAGGGGTTGGTGCTGTCAGCTCTCCTAACTCCTGGTTGTAAAGGGTCACTGAATATTCCTCTGGATTTTTGTGACTTTTTCTAAACTGCATAAAATGTATGTTGCTTAATTTGGCAGAAAGGGTGTTAACAGTCAACAAGTTAAAGACTTTGGGTAAAATGTTATTGTTGACTGTGTTTGACACATATTCTGTAACAATGCTGGTGTCATCTGCAAACATGGTACATTTGCCCTTTGCACTATATAAACAGATACAGGCAGGTAATACACATGGAGCTATAGTATCAGGTAACTTGTAAAGGCAGCCAATTTGTGAAAATCCTGGAGTAGAGGTCTTGCCTTTATTAAGTGATTTAAGCTGCTTCATTACACCAAAAATATCGACCTCCAAGTTACTCATTTTGGTGATTGTTCTCAATTCAAGTTCTGGAATATCTGATTAGTCTTCTTTGACAAAAGAATTTTCAAAAATAGTGTTTAGTACCTTTGGTTTAGTAGCACTTGATCAGTAACATCACCATTGTTATCGCAGATTGCAGGTATTGATTGCATCATGCCACAGGTATTCTTTCAATATGACCAGTATCTCTGTGAGATGTCTGTAGAAATTTGTTGTGGAAATTATTAAAGGCATTTGCATTGAAGTTCATGCCAAAGTTTGAACTTCTGTAAAATTTTGCCAATCTTGTGTGCATGTAAGTTTGGTTTGCTTGTTTCCATTGCTTTTGCAACAGTGTTGTAACCTGTTTTGTGTATCATGGGGGATCAGTACCATCTCTTATTAATTTATATGGTATATATCTCTCAACTGTTATAAATACTATTTCTTTCAAATCCAAGCTACACTTGGTGTATGCTTATATAATCAGACTGGAAGGTGTGGAAACTGTCACTCAGCAAGGTGCTAAATTAATTTTCAACTATTTTTTAAGTAGATGTACTGTGTGTTTATTTTAGGTGGATTTGGATGTATTCAGACTCTCAACAAATGTTGAGGTCACCAATCCCTGTATCAGTCATGATGCTCCCTATCTGCTCAGGATTATTTCTTGCTAAGAGGTGAAGTATGTTTTGGCAACCATTTGCACTTTGAGTAGGCTCCTGAACGAATTGTTCAACATAATTTTCTGAAAAAGCATTCAGTATGATTTTGGATGATGTTTTATGTATACCACTGACTATAAACGTGGATTTTCAACAATATATCCAAGGTAGATGGAGGTCACAACCAATTATAAAGGTATGAGAGGAGCACCTATTTGAACTGAATTTTCTTTGAACTGTTCAGTAGCTGTATCATCTGAGTCAGAGGGTCCCTACAACAGACCAATTAGCAATTCATTCCAATTATCAACTATAACTTCTACCCATACTAACCACAGGAACTATCTACTTCAATTTATTTAAAAGAAAAACTGCCTCTGAAACCAGAACTAAGAATCCCACCACTCAATGGTGCAAGTCGATGAATCTGCAGCCAACATGGCCACAGTACTATCTTAGTATCTTGTACAGAGATGAATGGAGGCTCTGAATCAAAGGACCTCAGTCAGATCTGTCAATAATGCTGCAGATGGTGAGCTCCATCTTCATCTCGCAAGCAAGACTGCAGTTTTTATGGCTCCAGTTAGCCACCTGAAACCAGAGAGAATCTCTTCTGGTCCAAAGTGACACACATCCTTAGTTCCAACATGCACACAGTGAGTACACTGGATTGCTTCTCCTCTTTAGTATCCATATCCACGAACGGCCCCATTATGTGCCTAACACTGGTGCTTGCAACTGCACATAATCCCACCCTCTGTGAAAGCCATGATCTTGCAGGCCAAGAAGCTACCTATGGAGTCGGGTGACTGCATTTGACTCAGGGTCTTTGTCGAACAAGTTTTGAGTGATGTCTGCAGTTGACAGACATACTGCGCAGACACTGTGATCGACTCCTCAGAAAGTATTTTGCTACCCGCATCAACTCAGAACCACCTCCTACCCAACTACATGTGAGAGGTCAGGACCCATGGTAGCCACAGTAGTGAACCAATTTGGGGACACATGTCATGTGCTGGACATCCACAGGTCCGCATGTCTGACCTCCATCCCCATAGTAAGCCCATTTGCAACAGCCTCAAACTGTGTGACTGAAGCCAAGACTCCTGGAGCTGTGAGTGAAGGGTCATCAACTCAGCTGGAATCTGAACACACAGCAGTCAAAGTTCCTATCTACACTATGGAGGGTGGTGATACAATCTAGTTAAATATCTTTTGTGTATGTTTGTGTATGTGTTAGGTGCAGTTCCATGTTTTATTAACTGTCTATAGAGCACAGGGGAAATTCAGAATAAGTCACATCTAGGGAGAAGCTGGGTAAACTCGCAGGACAAAACAGTGGACTTTGGTGCACTGCTGCAGTTATGAAAATGGCCACTTGACACGATACATGTTGATTAAATATCTGTGCATAATGTTGCAAAGCAATATGAAATGGAATGAACACAGGTATGCCAGTAAAGAAGGCAACTTTTTGATTTGGATTTACTGGAAGAATTGTAAGAAATTAGTTCATCTGTAAAAGAGACCGCATATACAGTAATTCACATCATGAATGGTTTTCTGTGGAAATACCAGACTGTTGCCATGTTTTTCGAGTTGGAGAAAGCCTATGACACCTGCTGGAGAACTGGTATCCTCTGTACCCTCTACACGTGTGGTTTCCATGGCCACTTGCCCCGTTTCCTTCAGGAATTTTTAAAAGCCCAAGTTTTCATGGTATTTGTGGGTTCTGCCTTGACAGACACCTTTATCCTTGAAAATGGTGTGCCTCATGGTTCCATCCTGTGCATCGTCCTCTTTGCTGTCAGCATTAACCCTGTAATGGTCTGTCTCCTGCCAGGCATCACTGGCATCCTTTTCATTGGCGATTTTGCCATCTACTGCAGTTCTGCATGGACTCGTCTCATTGAGTGGTGTCTTCAGTGTTGTTTCAACTGTCTTTACTCATAGAGCAGTGACAATGGTGTTCGTGTTTCCATTGACAAAACCATTTGTATGAATTTATGGTGGTGCAGTTGGTTTCTTCCACTGTCCTTACGTCTTGGGCCTGTTGCTCTTCTGTTTGTTAAAACTATGAAATTTCTGGGGCTCACGCTTGATAAGAATCTCTCTTTGTCTTCCTACATGTCTTAACTGGCAGCTCACTGTATTTATCCCCCAGTGTCCTACATGTCGTCAATGGTAATTCCTGGGAAGCAGATCCAACCACCCTCCTTGATTTGTACCGGTCCCTTGTCCGGTCAAAACTAGACTATGGGTGTTTCATTTCTGCATCTGCACATCTGTCCCTCTTATGCCGTCTCAATGTTATCCACCATCATGGCATGCATTTGGCCACCCCCAGGGGCTCAGCATTTGTGTGCTGAGTACGGGCTTGGTGGTCCGAAGTTCCTTAGCTGGAGACTAGTAAGTGCCACCAGCCCTCTATCACCACAACTCTGGGCATGCTTCTGTGGTGGTGGTGGTGGTGGTTAGTGTTTAACGTCCTGTCGACAACGAGGTCATTAGAGATGGAGCGCAAGCTCGGGTTAGGGAAGCATTGGGAAGGAAATCGGCCGTGCCCTTTCAAAGGAACCATCCCGGCATTTGCCTGAAACGATTTAGGGAAATCACGGAAAACCTAAATCAGGATGGCCGGAGACGGGATTGAACCGTCGCCCTCCCGAATGCGAGTCCAGTGTCATGCTTCTGTGACCACCATGTGGTGCAGTGGTGGAATGCTATGTGTTTTGCAGAATGGAGGTCTTGGCTTCACCACCTGGACCATGGAAAAAAAAAAAAAACCAAACTCGCTCTCAAGATGTCTTACATCCTGATGAGATGAATGGCTGTTGAGGTAAAACAGTCACTAGCAGGCAACCTCTGGGACACCTGCTGCTGCCCAGTTGTATAAGGCTTGCTCTGGCATGCAGGGCACTGTCTGGGTTGACAGTTGTTTCCCTAGCATTCTGTGGGATCCCTATGGAATGGTCCCATCAAACTATTACTCCTAACAGAATAGGTGTACCATCAGGTAACACATACACTCACTCATCAAAAGGGCTCAGTTGGTCAGTCTTCCGAAAAAGACATCTCATTATCATGTTAACAGGGCATTAGTGTGCCATAACACTTCCACAGTAATCAAGCAAACAGGAGGAACCGTTGAGAAGTTCTCCCATTTCTACATTCATAAGGTATTGGATGGTATTACTGGGTTCCAAAATGTGTCAAACAGCTTTGCAATGAAAGAACTTCTAGTTGAAACTGCTATTTGGAACCAAGTATCTAAGCTTCTGGGGTGTAAAGCCTTACCTGACTACCCAGTCAAGTCTGAGTTACATAACAGTCCTAACTTTAGTAGGGGTGTGGTAACCTCCTCTAATATTTTGGAGGTGGAACCCACAGAGTTGCATGATGAATTGAAAAATATGGGCATCACAGAAGTGCAGAACTGTAAGAAGAGAGGCAATGGAAAAATGGAAAGATCAGCAACATTTGTTCTAATGTTTAGTACTCCAGAATTAGCTGAACATTCCTTGCAGGCTATATCTGTCTTAAGGTTCACCCATTTGTTCCTGACCCAATGTGATTCTACAAATGTCAACAATTTGGCCATACCACTATGGGATGTTATGAGCAATTGTGGAGGCTCAGCACATGAATCAGGCAATTCTTGTACACTTCCTCTGAAATGTGTAAACTGCTCCAGGAGTCACCCAGTGTGGAGCAGAAAGTATGAGGTTTACAACAAGTAAAGGAAAATTCAGGAGTTGAAAGTCAAGACATGCATACTCTATGGTGAAACTAAAAGAGCTTTCAAAGCTACGAAACCTCTGGTATTTTCTACTTCTGTTTTTTCAGCCCTTAAGATGCCAGTCACTAAGTGTGATGCCTCCACACTAACTCAGACCATAGGTTCAAGTATGAGCACATGCATTTGTGAGTGTACCTGTGGGGGAAATGCTCCACTTGAAACTGAAGTTGTTCAAAAGCCATCAGAAATGGGCTTGCCACCTAAGCCACATACCACTACCCACCATAAGAAGCCAACTAAGCCATCTCCACAACCCAGGGAACCAACTTCTACCATCAGTAAATAAAAATGTCCTTTGAAAAGTTGTTCCAAATTCAAGAAAGTGTAGTTACACATTCGGACCAGCAAGCTCACTCCTCTCTGATGGGGACTATGCTCTGGAGGATATGGACTTCCAGTCAGAGGAACCAGAGAGCCATGAACTGGCTAAAGTTCCAACTGACCTCCCCAATAAATCACTACCTCTGATGGAGAAAGAAAAGGAAATCCATCCCTAAACAATGGCTTCCACAGGCACTTCTGTGTTGCAGTGGAATTTAAATGGATATCGTTCTTGAGGACAATATTATAGAAATGGAAGAGAATGTATATGACGATGAAATAGGAGATATGATACTGTGTGAAGAGTTTGACAGAGCACTGAAAGACCTAAGTCGAAACAATGCCCTGGGAGTAGACAACATTCCATTAGAACTACTGACAGCCTTGGGAGAGCCAGGCGTAACAAAACTCTACCATCTAGTGAGCAAGATGTATGAGACAGGCGAAATACCCTCAGACTTCTAGAAGAATACAATAATTCCAATCCCAAAGAAAGCAGGTGCTGACAGATGTGAAAATTACTGAAATATCAGTTTAATAAGCCATGGCTACAAAATACAAACACCAATTCTTTACAGATGAATGAAAAAATTGGTAGAAGCTGAACTCAGGGAAGATCAGTTTGGATTCCGTAAAAATATTGGAACACATGAGGCAATACTGACTCTACGACTTATCTTAGAATAAAGATTAAGGAAAGGCAAACCTACGTTTCTAGCATTTGTAGACTTAGAGAAACCTTTTGACAGTGGTGACTGTCTGAAGGTGGCAGGGGTTAAATACAGGGAGCAAAAGGCTATTCACAATTTGTACAGAAAACAGATGGCAGTCAGGAGTCGAGGGACATGAAAGGGAAGCAGTCTTTGGGAAGGGGGTGAGACAGGGTTGTAGCCTATCCCCAATGTTATTCAATCTGTATATTGAGCAAGCAATAAAGGAAACAAAAGAAAAGTTCAGAGTAGGTATTAAAATCCATGGAGAAGAAATAAAAACTTTGAGGTTCGCTGATGACATTGTAATTCTGTCAGAGACAGCAAAGGACCTGGAAGAGCAGCTTAACGGAATGGACAGTGTCTTGAAAGGAGGATATAAGATGAAAATCAACAAAAGCAAAACAAGGATAATAGAATATAGTCAAATTAAGTCGGGTGACGCTGAGGGAATTAGATTAGGAAATGAGACCCTTAAAGTAATAAAGGAGTTTTGCTATTTGGGGAACAAAATAACTGATGATGGTCAAGGTAGAGAGGACATAAAATGTAGACTGGCAATGGCAAGGAAAGCGTTTCTGAAGAAGAGAAATTTGTTAACATTGAGTATAGATTTAAGTGTCAGGAAGTCGTTTCTGAAAGTATTTGTATGGAGTACAGCCATGTATGGAAGGGAAACATGGACAATAAATAGTTTGGACAAGAAGGGAATAGAAGATCTTGAAATGTGGTGCTACAGAAGAATGCTTAAGATTAGATGGGTAGATCTCATAACTAATAAGGAGGTGTTGAATAGAATTGGGGAGAAGAGGAGTTTGTGGCACAAATTGACTAGAAGAAGGGATCGGTTGGTAGGGCATGTTTTGAGGCATCAAGGGATCACCAATTTAGTATTGGAGGGCAGTTTGGAGGGTAAAAATTGTAGAGGGAGACCAAGAGAAGAATACACTAAGCAGATTCAGAAGGAAGTAGGTTGCAGTAGGTACTGGGAGATGAAGAAGCTTGCACAGGATAGAGTAGCATGGAGAGCTGCATCAAACCAGTCTCAGGACTGAAGACAACAACAACAACAACAACAACAACGCTCAGATTTGTCAGAATTACAGCTCCTGCTTCAGAAGAAACCATTCTGCATCTGCTTACAAGAAACACATCTTAAAGTCACCAACACACCTATATTACAGGGTTACCACTCATAAATGAAGGATAATACTACTGGAGACAGTGCTAAAGGTGGAGTCGCTTTTTCATTTGACAACAGATGCTGCTCCTTTCCTGTCCCCCTTACCATGATCATGCAAACAATTGCCATGAAAGTTCTTGCACCCTTTAATACCACAATGTGTTCTCTATACCTTCCACATAATGATGCATTGGATGCAAAGGCAGCGGTAGAACTCTTCCAGGCACTCCCAATCCCATTCCTCCTTGTGGGAGGCCTCGATGCACACAACGTGCTATGGCCCTTCACTACTACTTGCTCCAGAGTATGGACGACAGAGCATCTCATCCATTCGGAGAACATCTGTCTTCTGAATGTGAGTCAGATGACACACTTTCCCACAGATATAGGGTCTCTTTCAGCCATTGATCTTGGTTTTTGCTCCCCAGCTATTGCAGACTCAGTTCAGTGGGAAGTGGCTACAGACTTACATTCTAGTGATCACTTCCCAGTGTGGATCCGCCTGCCAACTAGGATGTTAGCTGACAGGAGACAACACACATGAATGCGATAAAGGGAAAATTGGTAGCTGTACAGTCAACAGGTTGTTTCTGAACAAAAGTATTGTGTACAGAAGATGACAACCCATATCCCTTGTGAGATATAATGTGCTGCCACAGAGTCCATCCCTGGGTCTAGTAACCACCTCAGACAATGGCCTCTAACTTGGTGTATCGATGACTGTCAATTAGCAGTCTGGGCCAGACAAACAGCTCTGCAGAACTTCAAACACTGTCCAACTACAGAAAACCTTCATACCTTCAGATCTGCTTGAGCACAGGCCAGGTGAATGATAAAAGAACAGAAGAGCTTCCTGGAGGGAATTCACAACTCCTATTAATCAATCCACTTCCACTGTGCAAATTTGGGAATCAGTAAGGCAGTTTTCATCAAGGGCAGTACACGTCCCCTCATGACCTTGTTAAGTAATGGCATCTTGGTGGACACACCAGAACCCACAGTAAAGAATTATTCAGCTGAAACTTAAGGTGTTACTACGTTATCCAGACAAGCTTCTGCTTTTCGAGTATTCTGTAGGGCTTCATAGATGCGGAAGCTCAGTTTCTTCTTGCGTAATGAAGAAATCTACAACCTACTGTTCTCCATGCATAGATGAGGAATCTCAGTTTCTTCTTGTGTAATGAAGAAATCAACAACCTACTGTTCTCCATGTGAATCAGCTTTGTCTGCAGTCAGAGACACTCCTCCAGGACCTGATGAGATTCGTTTTGCCATGTTTTGTCATCTGTGCCCTGAAGTGAAAGGAGAGCTTCTCTCTCGTTTCAATCAGATCTGGTTTGATGGACAGTATACCACAACTTGGAAGGAGGCAATATTAATTCCTTTCTGCAAACCAGGCAAGGACTATAGCATCCTTATGAGTCACTGGAGTGTACCCCTTATCACTCTGGTTTTGGCGACGTATCCTTGTGGTTCGACAGGCGCTGAAAATCTCAGCGCCACCTCAATCATCACATTTAGTTCAGTGGTCTAATGAAACATTGAATGACTGTTCAGGAATTGGCTCGATGCAACCAAGCCAGGGATGGATTGCATTGCCGCCTTGGTATCTACAGAGGCCCAAAGTGATTTTTAGCTTGACGCAGTACAAGAAAACTTGTACTCCAGATTATGTTTTTACAACTTTGTTTTCGTTAATTTTAAGTATGTACCACAGTTTAATCATAATTTATGCAGATGGATCCAAGCAAGAGAATGTCCTCAGTTGTTCTGCCGTTTCCCCTGATAGGGTTTTTAAAGTGTGTCTTTCGGAACAATTTACAAATTATGAATTGGAATTATATGACATTATGATATCACTGGAGAGGGCTCACAGCCATCATCATACAAGTTTTCTTGTCTGTTCTGACTCATTTAGTGCACTGCAAGCATTTCACCAAATGTATCCAGTTGACCAGCTCTTCAGCTCATTTACGACTCCTTGCAGTGGCTCCAGCACTGTGGTAAGGAGGTAGCCCTTTGCTGGATACCTGGCCACATCGTGATACAGCGCAACAAAATGGCCAACAAAGTCACCGAGGAAGCATGTTGGGATTGTGCTGTCCATCAATGTTCCACCTGTTGCATGCCACTATCTCATTTTCTGACAGATGCATCATGCACCAGTGGGAGACTGAACGGTTGCATGTGACAGAAAACCAACTGCGGTCTCTCAAATCGACCTGAAAGGCACGGCAGACTACATGTCAGCCTCACTGCTGGAAGGAGGGTCTACATACCAGACAGCACGTCGGACATAACCCTTTAGCAAATGGCTTCCTCCTCCAGTGGGAGGACCCACCACTCAGTGAGGTTTGTGGCATGTCACTTTCAGTTCAGCATATTATGGCACTTGTGTCCTATATACTGATATTAGGGTAGTCCGCAGTCTCAATGGAGATCTGCCCACCATCCTCACACATACTGATTCCAGTGTTACAAGGGTGGGCAAGGGGGGAGGGGGGTGAAGACTTTATTGCATTATAAACTTCTCAGCATGTCGAAATAGCCTTTTCTGATTTTTATCATGTTGAGCTTATCCGTGTGTTTGAATGAGAACTGAAAATCTGAATCTAAATAGTGTCAGGGTGTTGGTGTATGAATGCCTTGGGTGTTAATTAAAAACACTGACACATGCAACTGCTATTTATTGGCAGTTTGTTCCAACAATGTGTATTATCTGAGTGTGTATAGGGTGCCCACAGCAGCAGCTGTAATAGCTCACAAGGCACATTGGATAGGTTGATGACCGGTGGTACATTTTGCTGGGAGGAGCTTGATTCATCCACTATACATTTTTTTAGCTCCCAGGGCAGTATAGTTCCTTCGCTTTATCTACTTTGTGGTTTCTGTAGCCTCACTTCTGCTTTATTCAGAACTTCAGGCTTAATTCAGTTTACTCTGTCCATATTATGTTATCAATACACTGTACATTTCATTCAGTATGATGTGTAATTCTTTCTCACTTCTTCTGACAATAGCGAGGTCAGCAGTGTATCTTACCATTGATATCCTTTCATCCATTCCCACTCATAAACCTCTCTTAGCTGCATCACAGCTTTTTCAGTGTACAGATTGAACAGACTGGAAGAAAGCTCACATCCTTGACTTAAGAGGAAGCCACATGGCAATTGAACTTAGTGTCTTTTTTATATTTGTTACGTGAAGTTTGGATCTCAAATTCAGTTGGCAAAAGCAGTTCAATGCAACTCTCAAAACGTCTGGAAACAATCAAGTTTGAAGTTCTCTGACCTCCTTTAATAAGTGGAAGTGAGGTCACTTCTCTTTGACAGGTCGTGTGACTGTGTAGTAGAATGCTTGCCCACCCTGTGTTTGGCACAAGTTCAACCCCTAGCTCTGCTCAAATTTTAAACAAAGTTGCATATTTCGTGGACATCCCATGGAGCATAAAATATGTAAGAATGAAAACGAATTTATTTGTAATGCTTTTCTTTAATTTAAGGAGTCTTTTATAACATGTCAGTAATTCTTTTGTAAAAGATCAGTAATTTCAAAAGTATATTTGCAATGAAATATTTTGTGTATGATATGTAATTATAATACGGAGGTGTGCATTTTTGATAAAAATAGCAACTCGATGTGATACCTTGCAGATACTTGCTTGATTTTTATATTTAAATGACTTAGTGATTCAAATTGAATGGGGTAAAGGGAAATAATGAAAAAATAATGCCTGAAACGAGACGCGAAGCAATAATTACTATCCTTGCACACAGATTTTTTTTTTTTTTTCCATTTTCGTGTATTTTAAGTTTACGGAACTGCTATTAGGACAGGAACCTACATTTAAAAATCACCTTCAGTAAACATAAAAATTGCAAAAACTCATTCACCACACTGTCTGCTTGTTAGACCATTTTTAATCGGAGCACTTAATTCTTGGTGTTCCATTCTTACTGTTTCTTCTGGGTTGTTGTACAAGTTGCCTCCATATGGTAATTCTGCGGCATGTTATGATCAATAAGGGGCTTTATCTGGATATCACATATCTGGAGAAACTTGCATGCATGTGTGCCCATATTGGTGAAGCATGATGTGTCATTCTGGGAATGAGAGGTCCACTTCTCTCCTTTCTGCTGGCAAATGAAAGATGTTCATGAGTTGAGGTAGTTAGCAAGCAGCAAGCACCGCACTTACAGGAGGTGTTTCACACTCTGTGCAGATCGGAGTGGTACCGATCCTGTGCTGTCGGAGAGGCAGTTCACGAATGGGCACTTCTACATGCTGTGTCATGTACTTCTGCTCAGTGGGGCTATGGATGAAGGACATGGAGAAAATGTGACCACAGTGACATTGACGAAATGCTTGGCATGATACAACAGACATATATTCTCTTGTCTGACGGTAATACATGCAGATGTTGTCCACCTGTCATCTAAAATTGTAATGGATACACTGAGAAGCAGAAATCTCCTTCAGCACCTTTTGACACAAAAGGAAAACTAGGTGAGCTCAGAAGAGCTGATCCACGCAGATAGGCAGAACCCTTTCGGCACAAGAAATATGGTGACTAATATACATACTGCAATTACTTTGAAGAATTGACCCATGAAAATTCTACTGATTGACTAACTGATTTTTACCTATCAACACCTATCACCGAGAAACTTCTTCTTATTTTCCTTCACCGTTTGTCCCACGTGCCTGTGGCATCCGCTACATGGGTCCATTGTCTCCATTTTGCTCTACCACGGGTTGCAAGTTCGTGCATTTAAGGTCTTTATGAATCGTATCAGCCCAACGTTGCTTAGGTTGTCCTTTGGGTCTTCTGCCGATGACTTCAAGTGTCTAACCCACTCTGGCAATAGAGCCATCACTGGCCTGTAAAAGCTGCCCAAAGCATTGAACTCGACTCTAAAGCATCTTGTCTTGGATCAGTGGAAAACCAAAGTGTTTCCTAATGCTGTTATTGGAAACATGATCTAACTTAGTGTGGCCCACTGTCCATCTTAGCATCTGTTGTGTACATAGTTCGGCGTAGTCAGCGCGTACACAACTTTCCCACTAGAGCACACCCCACTAAGCACAACAGTGCAGGCGCAGCGCTCGTCCATCTCCGCACTACGAGATGGCGCTGTCTTAGAGACGGACCAAATTCTGCTTCTGCCGGTCCACGTATTAATATGTAACACAGCCAATGAGATTGCTGCTAATGTAGAACCTTTTCTCCTCACAGATCACACTCGCACAGTGATACCTGAACGCGCGAGGTATTATAGCGAGTGTACAGACATCCAATTAGTCAGTCTGCATTAGTCTGTAGTCAAGTTTGAGTCTGTGCCTGATAAGATTATCATATTCCTGCACATAGCCATGAAGGGAAATGTACAGACACTTTGTCAGGTATCAGAGATATGTGAGAATAAGATCAACATACCAAGACCAAAGGAACTTCAGATTGTCAATTGTAAATAGCTTCCACAACCAAGTTAAGTTATTTTTATGCTTGTTATTATTTTAATAAATGTGTGTGAAAATTAATCAAGTTCTGTTTAAAGTTGGTCACCGTCAATCTGCTACTCTAAGCGTGCAAGTAGCATTTCTATCGTCTGACCTAATGGCAGAAGATAAACACACCATGATAAGACCACGAGACATATTGCTGACACTCGCCTACTTCATTAGAGCGACAAGTCAAATAATCTGATGGTGTGTGTACCAAAGGTCTTACAGTACGCACACCACAGCATCTTCATTTCCATCACAGTGAGGCGGCGTTCTGTCTCAACTGTAGTTGGGCAGCACTCACAACCATACAAGGCAACTGGTCAAATGACAGATAATTTAAAATAAAAAATCTATTGCACTTTCATCCTGCAGTTGAAAGTGACTCCAGTTGTTATTTGCCACTTCATCCAGGCTGCCTGATTTCTGGTGTTGACCTCTTCGGTGAGTTGGTCATCAACAGTAATTGTGGAACCCAGGTACTTAAACTTACTCACACGAGTCAGATCTTCACCATTAATTAAGATGGTTCCCATTTCATGTCTGTCTGATATCATGTACTTGGTTTTCTTCAAATTAAGGCACAAACTGTGTTGCGCCACCCAGTTGCTCCATTGTTGAGTCTGGCTTTGCAGATCAAGCTTCTTTTCTGCTGCCAGTATCACATCATCAGCATAAAGAAGTGTCCATGGTAATGGCCAGTGCAGTTCAGCTGTCACGGTGTCCTATCACTGAGAAACATTTCACATAAATACACTTGAATGTGCACCTGGAGGAGAATGTTCAACTTATTTATTAATTACTTATGTATTGTCATCATAAAGGCTCTCCTTTGTGGCTAAAATCATTAGTAATATGATACATCAACATGTGTAAATTTCTGTACATAATAGTCTACGTTTTCTCCACTAATTCTCTAATTCTTCACTATCAAAATACAATATAATTCAATAAAACTTAACAATAGCTCCAAATGTGAGTAGATATGAAGAAAGAAATATACACAAAAGTAATCAAACAAAAACAAAAAGTAAAACTCTATTAAGTAGCTTCGTATGTAAATTTCTCAAGGTACTTGCCGTTTGTGCTACCTGTGTACATCTTTGAGTTTTGCCTACACTGAGTGGAAAAAATGACGACAATTAAGTCGTTTGTAATTAACTGTCCTGTTGTTACCTCACTGTGCAAGAGCATAGTTGCCATTGTTGTTCCAACCAATAACTGACATATTCCAGAATGAAATTTTCACTCTGCAGTGGAATGTGCGCTAATATGAAACTTCCTGGCAGATTAGAACTGTGTGCCAGACTGAGACTCAAACTTGGGGCCTTTGCCTTCCTAATATGCCAGCAAGTTTCATATCAGCACACACTATGCTTTAGAGTGAAAATTTCATTCTCGAAACATCCCCCAGGCTGTGGCTAAGCCATTTCTCTGCAGTGTCCTTTCTTCCAGCAGTGCTAGTTCTGCAAGGTCTGCAAGAGAGTTTCTGTGAAGTTTGGAAGGTAGGAGGCATGGTGCTGGCAGAATTAAAGCTATGAGGGTGGGTCGTGAGTTATGCCTGGGTAGCTCAGTTGGTAGAACACTTGCCCGGAAAAGGCAAAGGTTCCGAGTTCAGGTCTCAGTCCATCACACAGTTTTAATATGATAGGAAGTTTCAACTAAAGTATATTTACGGACATTAGAAAATATTTCACTCATCATGCAGAGAGAGAGAGAGAGAGAGAGAGAGAGAGAGAGAGAGAGAGAGAGAGTGTGTGTGTGTGTGTGTGTGTGTGTGTGTGTGTGTCTGTCTGTCTTTGAGCACTACTGCCATCCTTTCATAGCATGAATTGAGTTGAGGCACACCTCAGACCACCAATGGACTGAGACACGTTGTGGTAAGGTGAGAGGTATGGAACATTCTGCATCAGCCTTAGTAAGCTCCCACTTGGGTTTGCATGCAGGTGGGATAGGAGTCAGTAACAGATGGCACATGGGAAATGGTTGCCTGAGTAGGTTTCAGGAAGAACAGACCACTCAAGATGATGGGCAAGCTGGGCAGTCCACAAGGATACGTTCAAATGGGAACAGGTGTGCGAAGAGTCAGAAAGGAATGTGGGTGCTCCAGTCTTTATTTTGTTTTATTTATTTATTTTTGATTATGGTTTTATGGTGCAAAACAACCATTGTAAAAAAGTGCCCATTTTGTGGCTTATTGAAGGATAAAAACAATAATGTAAATCAAGAGGAATTAGAGTGAAACTGAAGCCGGAGGGAAACTAAAAAATGGAAGGAGAAAAGTGCTATTGAAGGGGGCTGTTTTTCCTGAAGAGAGCTTCAAATGACTGATGTCTTCTCATTAACACTTATAAACTCAAGGACGGGATCAGTGGAATGCACATCATCTGCTAAAAGGGAAGATATATCAGGTGACAGCTGTAAACAGGTGCATAGCAGATTAAAGAAGCAGCACTGAAGTAAAAGGTGTCTCATTGTCCATGATCGAGTAGGGGCAAAGTGGGAGAGGAGCACCACTCAAAGGATGTCAGTGGCTAAAAAGACGGTGCCCACTCTGGAGTCTAGTTAAAATTACCTCCTCCCAATGATGAGGATGGAAGGAAGAGGTACAAGAACAGAGAAGAGGTTTCATATCCAATAATTTATTATCCTGGAGTGCGGAACAATGTGTGTGCCATAAAAGAGCAACACGATGACATAAAATACTCTGTAGATCGGCAAAGGGAACCGTGCGAACAGTGGGCCGAGGGAGAGAGACTGCAGCCTTTGCCATTATATCGGCTGCCTCATTTCCGTGTATACCAACATACCCTGGGATCCAGAGGAATGCCACATAGATGCCCGCCAAGTAGAGCAAGTGGAGGCAGTCCTGGGTCTGGTAGACCAGAGGGTGAAGGGGTAAAGAGCTTGGAGGTTGAGAAGAGAGCTGAGAAAATCCAAACATATAATATACTGTATTCCTAGATGGTGAAAATTTATTGGACAGCATGGTGAACAGGGTAAAGCTCCACAGTAAAAATCTAACACTTGTCAGGAAGCCAAAATCTAAACAGGGTGCCGCCAAGAACATAGGCACTCCCGACACCAAAGGTGGTCTTGGAGCCATCATTGCAAATAAATGTCGCATCCTCTATTTGTGTGCCTAGAGCAGCAAATGCCCGATGATAAACTATAGGGGGGTACTATCATTGGGATGCTGAAAAAGGTCATGGAGAAGGCAGGTCAAGGGGTGAAGCCAAGGTGGTGTCGTACCCCCATTTCTGTAGAAAGTTTTAGGAAATTGGAAGGAAAGTTAAAGTAGCAGTTGACAGAAGTGGACTCCCTGTGGTGGTAGTAAAGAGGAAGGGCTGCCTGCATACCATAAATCCAAGGAGACATTGAAAAAAATGGCATGGGTCAGATGAGCAGGTATGGAAGACAAATGACAAGTGTAACGACTCAGAAGGACAGCGCACTGAGTTGACAGCAGATGTTCAGTAGTCTCAGAGTAAAGGCTCTCCATGGGGCTAGTGTAAAAAGCTCCAGATGCTAAATGCAATCCATGGTGGTGGACAGTCTAGATGCCAAAGAATAGATAGCTGTGCACAGGAGTAAACTATGCTTCCATAGTCCAATTTCGAGTGCACTAAGGCATGATAGAGGCGAAGGAGGACCACTCGGTCCATTCCCCAGGAGGTACCACTCAGAACACAGAGGTTGTGAGGGATCGCAGACAGCGAACTGAATGATATGAAACGTCAGTTTTCTGTCAAACTTAAGTCCCAAGAATTTGGAAATATCCACGAATGGAAGGTCAACTTGGCCTAGATGTAGGGAAGGCATATAGTACTCCGTATGATGCCAAAAATTTACACAGAAAATCAGAAGTTGGTTTCGATGCTTCATGAGTGGAGGTGATTGAGACATCCTTGAAGGTGTCATTCAAGAAGGCTGATCCATTGAGAGCTGTAGTAAATCGCAAAAGCATCGACAAAGAGGGAGCCTGAGACATCAGGAAGTAGATAATCCATAATTCGATTTATGGCTTTGGCAAACAGTACAACACTTAGCACAAAGCCTTGGGGCATCCCGTTTTCTTGGAAGAAAGTGTGGGGTAGAGTAGTGTTAACCCGCACCTTAATTGTGCGTTCTGTCATAAATTCATGGACAAAAAGGGGTGGCCGACCTCAAAAGCCCAAAGAGAACAGTGTTCAGAGGATGCCTGTTCTAGAACAGCTATCTTAAACCCTCTGCAGATCAAAAAATATTGTTACTGTTTGGCGTTTCCTGGGAAATTTGTTCATGATATAAGTGACGAGAGCAAAAAGATGGTCAACTGCAGAACAGTGCTTTCAGAAGTCGCATTGGGCAAGTGTTAAAAGGTTTTGGGACTCCAGCCACCAGCCTAAATGGCAATTTACCATATGCTCCAAAATCTTACATACACTACTCGTGAGAGAGATTGAGCGATAGTTGGAGGGGAGATGTTTTCCTTTCCAGGTTTTGGAACAGGAATGACGATAGCCAGCTTCTGGGAAAGGCACTGTCAGCCCAAAGTCAGTTATAAAGGTGAAGGAGGTAGCACAGACTAGGGTATGATAGGTGCAGCAACATTTGGATGTGGATACCATCCGGTTACAGAGCAGCGGGAGGAGGAGTGTGCATGTATGAGTTCCTGTATAGAAAAAATGGCTTTGTAGCTTTCATGATTTTGAGAGAAAATAGTAAGAGGTCGCTCTTCTGCTACCAATTTCTTTGAGAGAAAGGCTGCTGGGTAACTAGAAGAGTTTGAAATATGAGCAAAGTATCGACACAACGATTTAGAGATTAAGACTGCGTCCACTAAGGTATCCTACACAACAGTTAGTCGAGAGATTCGGAAATAACTAGATGTTCCAGATAGCCGTCAGAGTCGACTCCAAGCAACTGATGAGAGAGTGAAGGTATTGAAGGAGCTGGTAAAGAAGTCCCAGCTTGCCTTCTCGCTACTGCGTATGATGCAACAGCATCACGCACGTAACTGCTTATAGTGGATACAATTGGACAATGTAGGATGACGGCGGAAAACATGAGTTCATCTCCACTGATGTACTGTATAATGGCACGCCTCATTCCACCAAGTAGGCTGAGGGTAGCTACCTCTGGGTGGCACTGTAGGTGAGACATGCCATGACGGAGAAGGAGACGAACTGTGTTTCTTATGAGCCTCCTTGGAAGCATGACATTGAGAGGAAGGAGGAGTTGAGAGTTGTGACATCTGGGTACGTAAAAAGTCTTCATGAGTAGTCTCTTTTTTGGAACACCGGGAGCCAGTTTTGGATGATTTAGCAGGAGCCAATGAAGGTGGAGCCTTGATGATGATGATGATGATGATGATGATGATGATGATGATGATTGGTTTCTGGGGCACTCAACTACATGGTGATCAGTGAATGTACATATTACCAATCTGTACACAGTTCAGTGTAGCCACTATCATGAATGATGATGGAATGATGAGAGCAACACAAACACCCAGTCCCAGGCAGAGAAAATCCCCAACATGGCCAGGAATCAAACCCAGGCATCAGTGTTACAGAGGTAGCAATGCAAGGCACTAGCCAATGAGCTGTGGACTGGAGCCTTAGAGTGAGCAGGTAATAGTGGGAGGTTGAACAGGGGATCTTTGGGCTGGCTGATCGGACGACTGTGGCATTAAAGGTCAGATCATAAGTCTGCATGGCTACCTCTTTAGCAGGTAGAGGACAGTGATATATTTACCTGCTCGCAGTACAATGGGTTTTCTACTGGTGAATAACTTAACGAGCAGCAAAGGTAGATACCTTTTCCTTCACTGGGTTTCCCAAATAATTTGTTCATCTTTAAAAATTGGGCTAACTCTAAAGGAAGCACCGTGGCCACCCATACAGTTGATGCTGCGAGTGGATGGGGGTGGATAATCACACTCATGGGTGTCCCTCCCACAGGTATTGCATTTTGCCGTATTGGAAAGTGACGGCTGGTATGATTAAATCTCTGACACTGATAGCAACGTGTATGGTTAGGGATGTAAGGGGGAAAAAATGGCTCTGAGCACTATGGGACTTAACATCTGAGGTCATCGGTCCCCTAGAACTTAGAATAACTTAAACCTAACTAACCTAAGGACATCACATGCATCCATGCCCGAGGCAGGATTTGAACTGCGACCGTAGCAGTCGCCTGTTCTGGATTGAAGTGCCTAGAACCACTTGGCCACTGCAGCCAGCTGGGGATGTAAGAGCAAACTGAAATTATCTCATATCCCACTTTAATACTAGACGGAAGTTGGACTCCATAAAATGCCAAGAAGAGAGTGCAGGTCAGTACCAATTCCTTTTCAGCGCTTTTCACAACTTGATGTATGGCAGTTACTCCTGAGCCTTGGTAAAAATTGCTGTTTTGAAGAGCGTGCTGCAGTGCATAGTTTGAAGCAGTCGCCCTCCGTTTCTGGCGGTGGCACCACTGTGGCAATCGCAGCTTTGGTTTCCCCCTCTGGTGGGAAAGGGGAAAGGTAGCCTGTTCATGTGCATTTAAGGGGCTCTATGAGCTCACTATGGGGCGAGTTGGGAGCAGTTGGTCAGCTGGGTCAGTGTGGGGCAGTCAGTGTCTGTCTGTCGTTTGGAGTGCTAGTATGTCTGTCATTTGGATAGAACTTTAAAGCCAGCAAAATGAGAGTCTTGCCACTCTGCCAGTAACCGAACTCAGCTAGTGGTTGCCTGGTCGGGGCTGAGTTCCTGCATCTGAGTCTGCGCGCTAGTCTGCTCAAGTTGTTCAGGCAACGGTCATTGGCGGTTGGACCGATCAGTTGGTCGGTCGCGCACTGAGACACGAGATGACTTGCCCGCCTTGAGCATCAGTGCATGTGAGGTCGCCACGCGAGTCCAGTGGGCTGCACCATATAGCGAAGGATAGTGGCTTCGCGGTCGGCACGAGAGCAACAGGAGTCTACCCATGACAATGGTCTGGCCGGTGCTATATGTGACGCTGTGAGACAGGAGATCGGCACGCCTTCATGCATCCATTGAAGCGGCTGGCAGCGGATGGTTTGGGTGAGTGTTTTGGGGTTGCTGTGCCAGGTCTTTGCCAGAGATCGCAGTTTATTAGAAGTTACTGATTTGTGATATGTTGTTTCATTTACTTGTTAAATTCTACTTGTTTTCTTGGTCAGTCTCTCATCCCCAGCTTGCTCTTCTGTCTCTCATCCACATTTGTTAGGCAGTTAGTGTCTGTCTGTCAGTCTGCCGTATGTGTAATAGCTGCCTCTGTCAGGTTTGTCAGATTCAGTGTTAACGAATTTATTGCTTGAAGTCTAATGGCTGAATTCCTGAAATATGTTTTTATCTTGCCTATCATCTTGATAGGTGTTATATGTATAATGTAGAGCATGTTTGGCTAACCTTGTATATTTTATGTAAGACTGCATTTCATGGGTTTTTATTTAAATGGTAATTTTTGTATATAAAGTTGCCACCCTCCCATCATAGTTTATGTGCTTGTGTGAGTTAAAATTTTTAGTTTAAAGTAATCTGGTGTGTTGCAGATTTGCACCAGTGTAGTCTTTCAGATGTTGTTGTGAGCGGTCATGATTACGGCCGTGTCAAAAGGGAGCGGTAAGGTTCTCAGCCCGAAAGCCTATACTGTCAAAAATTTGTTCTTTCTGGCGCTGAATAAATTGTAACTTGATATTTAGAGGATGCTTTATGATTATAATTTTAAATCTGTTATAAAAAAAAAAAGGCTTTAGGAATAAAATTTCCATTTTTTGAAAGAAATTTGATTTGTTTTCATCAGTTACTCACTGGCAACTAGTTCCACGTTCACATAGTGTGATTAAATGTGTTAATGTTCTTGATGAATCGCTAGTAAGTAAAGTAAATTCTTAAGAAAAGGGTTTGAAAGGAAATTCATGGTTCAACTCCCTGATCAGACAAGTAATTTTGAATGCCTTAATTGCATAATCTATTGAGTTATCAGGTATAAACCACTCTGTGTGATGAGTTTAACAAATGGTGCCCTTCCACCTGGAAGGTATGTAGCAGTGTAGTTCAAAGCAATTTTTGTGTCTGGAAGGCACTGTCTGTTTCTAACAATAAGGTGCCATTTCGTAACTGGGAAAAAGACTTTACAGGACCTGCAACTGCATCGACACCTTTCTGAATAATGAAAGGGTTTACTGTTGAGAAGTCTTGACCTTTCTCAGACCAAGAAACAACTTGGAAATTTGGCACTTATATAAGAATTTTCTGTGTCTGATATTCATCTAGCTTTCTCTTGTGAGCAGAAGTTGTAGATGTAGAAGAAACAACTACAAAAGTATCGCTCATGATTACTGGCATCTCTGATGGTGCACTCCTTCCTAATGGGTGCCCTCTTTGAGGGCAATACCGCCTTAGGTGACTGTCCACACCTCAGGTCACACCTACTGAGAACTGGATGGAGAGACAAATTGGCACATTTGGAAGGTCCCAGACCAGGTAAGCAGCCTTTGCTGGGCCTGGCCACTACCAGGGGGTATGTACATGTCCTGCGTGCCTACCTTGGGCACATAATTATGCAATACCCCATTACCGGCAATGCATGGGAATGTGTGGGTCGGCCTTCAGACATGTACAGGGGGGAAAGAAAGAAAAGCAGACAAATGAAGATAAGGAAAGAAGAGAAGAATTCTCAAATGTTGCAGTGGAAAAGAAGATAAAGAGAAGAATCAAGGAAAGAGAAGGACTAACTACAAGAGAAACTACTTCATTCATTTACACATGTCTGCCTCTGGACGTAGGTGCAAAACATACTCCCAAAGAGAGGGAGACAGAGAAGGGATGGGCAGAAGGGGGGGGGGGGGAGGGGGGGGAGCGGGACAGGGAGGGAAAGAGAAGGCATACAGCCTGGAAAGGAAAGACAGCTGCACAAGCTTGTGGTCCCATGTTCACCACACACATACCATACAAAACAATTGTCGACCTCCTTGGGAGGTGCTCCAGAGTTAATGCAGAAGAGGTTGAGTCCATTAAGATCAGCCAAGAGGGCACCTCTCTGACAGATTCTGGGAGAACCCCAAAGGGGATGATGTGTGTTAAAGGCATCAAGTAGCAGAAAAGTGGGAGGTAGCTGTGCTATAATGAAGTAAGTCTGCCCTGGTGACATCGAGGGATGGCACACATAAATAGTACAGAGGCAAAAAGTCAGATGAGGAAGGAAAAGGCAAACTCCAACAGCTTGAAAATGGGTAGTCAGGGAGAGGAGTTGACTAAGAACATCACATGTATGAGCAGCATGATGGCCCCATGAGATGGAATGCCGGCCTCAGGGGGAAGGTCAAAATGAACCGGGAAGAAATCTGAAAGCTCAAAGCTGTCGTAAGGATGCAATTTAGTTTCCTGAAGGCTGAGTACAAGGGGACACTGTGATGCTAAATGTAGCTGTAAATCCTCTTTGTGGGACCAAAGACCATGAACGTTTCATTGGAGGAGAGAGTCATGATGAGGAAGAGATGAAGAGGTGTCACATTGGCAGCTGCCAAGAGACAGCCTGCTAGGACTCCCTCTACTGGGCACAAAAGCAGGACATTCCTGCTCTACATCTACTTACATACATACTCTACTAGCCACCAAGCAATGTGTGGCAGAGGGCACTATTTGCGCCAAAGTCATATTTCCCCCCTCTGTTCCATTTGCGGATTGCATGAGGGAAAAATGACTGTCTGAATGCCCCAGTACGAGGTCTAATTTCCCTTGTCTTTGAATGGTGAGCATTTCATGACATGAAAGTTGCTGGTAATAATATACACTCTACATCCTCAGCGAAGATAGGATTTTGGAATTTAGTGAGCAGCCCCTTCTGTTTAGCATGTCGTCTATATGAAAGTGTGTCCCACTTCAGATTTTCTATGACATTTGTAACACTCTTGCAATGGCTAAATGTACCACTCACAAATCTTGCCACTCTTCTTTGGACCTTCTCACTCTCATGAGTCAGACCCATCTGGTAAAGGTCCCATAAGGATGAACAATACTTTTAGACTGGACGAACTATAGTATTGTAAGCAATATTGGTTGCTGAAGGACTGCATCACTTCAGGATTCAACCAATAAACTGCAATCTAGAATTTGCCTTACCTGTTACATGTGTAATCTAATCATTCCATTTCAGCTCATTTCAAACAGTCACACCCAGATACTTGACAGCTATTACCGCTGCCAGAGACTGGACATTTATTTTGTACTCATACAATAAAGGGATTTTTGCTTTCTTATACAAAGTAGGTTATACTTACTAATATTGAGAGATAACTGCCAGTTTCATTTATTTTTTGCAAATCCTCATTGATTTGTTCACAACTTTCAAGTGATACTACTTTCCTGTAGACTACAGCATCATTGGCAAACAGTCTAATGCCGCTGTCAATACCATCAACCAGTTCATTTATGTAAATTGTAAAAAGTAGCAGACCTATTACGCTGCCATGGGGCACACCTGATGTTACGCTTGTTTCTGTTGAAGTCTCCCCATTCAGTATGACACACTGGTCTCTGTCTGTTAGAAAAATTATTGTGATCATTTCATAAGCTTTGGTTACAGATAATAACTTGACTCCAGTGCCTATGAGTTTAATTATAACACCACAGCACTGAAGATGATACTATGTGATTGAAAATCAATTCTTCTGTCAATAAACTATCAATATTACAGCTAACGCCGACCTTCTCTCTAATTTCATGTATATGGTCATTGCGCACACAGCACTCTATGGAGCCACCAATCAACAGAAAAATTTCTATCCAACCACTTATGTCAACGGATAGACTGTAAGCATGCATTTTTTGGAGCATGCGATAATGCAGAACTGAGTTGAACACCTTTGCCTTTCAAAAGCCGAGAAATATGCCATCAGCCTGGGAGCCGGTATATAGAGCCTGTTGTACATCATGCACATAGAGGGCCAGCAGTGTCTCACATGACCGCTGTTTCCTAAAACTGTGCTGGTTTCTGTAGATGAGCTTCTCACAGTCTAGAAAGGTCATTATGTCTGAACATAAAATATGTTCCATGCTTTTAAAACAAATCAATGTCAATGAAATGGGCTGGTAATTATGGGCGTCTGATTTTATACCCATTTTATAGAGTGCTATGACCTGGGCTTTCTTCCAGTCCTGTGGAACTTTCCATTGTTCCAATGAGCTCTGGTAGATGATGGATAAGAATGGAGCTATGTTTGTAGCATAGTCAACATAAAATCTTACGGGGATATGGTCTGGGCCAGATGCCTTCCAGGCGCCTAAGGATCTTAACTGTTTTACAATCACAGATACACTTAACACTATCTCAGCCACCCTTGCATTTGTTCAACAATTGAAATATGGAATGGTGCTGCAGTACTCTACCATAAACGAGATTTTGAAAGCTAGGTTTAGAATTTTGGCCTCTGGTTTGTCATCATCCATTACATTACCCACACTATCATCAAGAGAAAGTATGGAATTATTTGTGGTGTTCATAGATTTTATGTATGACCAAAATTTTTTGGGGTTACTTATAGAATCTGCAGATTAAATATTATTTTCAAATTCGTTAAACAATCTCTCATTGACGTTTTGACAGCAGCTTTCATTTTACATAATTTCTGTTTGTCAGCATGGCAGAGACTACGTTTAAAATGACTTTGCAAAATTCTATGCTTTCTCAGCAACTTCCTAACATGTTTGTTGATCCAAGGTGGCTTCTTTCCCTCTCCTATATTTTTGCTAGGCTCATATTTCTCTAGCATATGGTGGACAATACATTTAAATTCCGACCAAAGATGCTCAATATCTTTGTGTCCTGTGGTGAATGCTTGGAGCTGACTATGAAGATATTCATTAATGACAGTTTTATTTGCTTTCCCGAATAAAAAGACTATATGCTGTTTCTTTGTTTTTTTTTTTTTTTTTTTTTTTTTTTGGTTTTCTAACCAACTGCTCAAGGTTGTATGTTGAGAGGGAACCTAGAATAACTTGACACGAGTCTTTGCTTCTGCTCCCTGTGATAAACGTGTAATTTTCCCAGTCAATGGACGCCAGATTAAAGTATCCACCTATAACTAATGGATAATTTGGATATTTATTTCCTATGTATTCAAGATTTTCCCAGAAATTTTCTGCAATGTTTGTTGAGGATGCTGGTGGTCTATAAAATATCCTAATACAATGGTTACTCCTTGTCTAATTGACAGCTTTATCGAGACTATTTCAGAGTCTGACCCAGTATCGATCTCAACTGCATTTAAACAGCTTTTAACTGCAATGAACACACCACCTCCCATAGCATCAGTCCTATCCTTCCTAAACATTGTCCAATCAGAGTTCAAAAGTTCACTGCCATTTATGTCTGGATTCAACCAGCTTTCCGTACCTAATACAATAATCACCTTACTACTGATTATTTCGGAGAGTAACTCAGGAATCTTGCTACAGACACTTCAACAATTTACTAACATGAGAATTAGCAAATTTAAATCTTTTGGAATGACCTGTTTAGGCCAACTAACAATTTTTACAGTTGTCACACCCACACCAGTGTCATGAACTGGTAACTTTTCAGGCCAACGGTTTATTTCCAATGGGAAGGAACCAATTCCAAAAACTCCCATGTGCATGCCACAAGTACTGTGCTATCCATGTAGCTGCTTCCTGTGTGGAGGGCACCACTTATCTATCAAGGGGAGTCCTACAACCTTCCACCTCATAGCATAGGTCAAGGAATCTACAACCACTTTCATCACAGAGGTGACGTAGCCTCTGGTTTGATTCTCCACTCGACTCCAAACCAGAGGACCTCAGTCCACCCCGGGTACAATGCTGCAAATCGTCAGCTAGGCTTCCAGTCTTCGAAAGATGGAGGGCTCCTTCGCCAATTTAGCTAGCCATCGAAAGGACCCAAGGATTTCTTTGGAACCCTGATGACTGGCATTGTTGGTGCCAACATATGCAACAATCTGCAGCTGTCTGCATCTCGCACACTCGATAGCCACTGGAAGAGTCTCTTCCACATTTTGGACAAGGCCCCCCAGCAAGCATATTGAGTGAATTTTGGACTTCTTACCCACCCTAGCTGCTATGTTCCTGAGGAGCTCCATGACCCGCCAAATATTGGAGCTCCCAATAACTAACAAACCCCTATCCCCACATGCCCGTCCGCACCTTGCTGAAGGAGCGGCCACTATCCTGGCAGAAGATGCATTCTGATCCAGCTCAGCCTCCCCCCCCCCCCACCCCCCCACCCCCAAGCATCAGATAGCAGACAGAAACTATTAGCAAAGTGCATGGGATTTGGCACGAGCCTGCGTCCCCTGTGCAGCCTTCACCTCAAGGCAAGAGACCTCGATACAGTCTACCGCCCACACTGAAGTGAGAGTGGGCCATCCGGCTCAGTTGCACCTGAGGCGGCTCAGTGACAGAGAGTTGTGACATCCCCCCCTGCACATCTAGTACAGCAGAGGCTGCCCCAGGCACCTCATCCCCACCACAGCACAAGGTGGCACTACGGACCCTGTCGACTGTCGTCATGAGGTCCACAAAAGCGTCAGCTTGCTCGTGCTGTCAGTCTGTGAAGTCCAATGCAGAGAAATGGTCGGCAGTGCATACTACCGACACAGGGGCCAGCCGGGCTGAGGCATCACATGGCAACACAGTCGAAGAGGAGCTTCGAGTCGGCAAAGGAGAAGACCGTGTGCCTCTGTTGGACTACTTTGAGCCTCACCAGTTAGCAGAGGAAGACTCAGGTGGTGTTTGGTTGGAGGGACATAGGAAGTTTTGACAAGAGTACTCCTCCTGTCCTTTCTGGTCTGCCAGTTGTGTAGCTGGTGGCTTTGCCTCTCACCTCTCGAGGCGAGAATTTGATGGCTCGTCGCACAGCTGGATGGGGTGACGGTAATGTTACCTCGACACTGGGTGATTTCACAACCTCATACTGTATTTGAGGTTGCACGTCTACATGGCTGTGTCGTTTGTGGAGCGAGGGATAACGAGAACAGAACTAAAAGTGCCAGTTGGGAGAATGCAGGGTTTGTGACTGACCAATAACTTGAGCCCAACTGGACAATGCACTTTTTTCTTTACCCAGGTCTCCTGGACAGCCCACACATCAAGATATGTGGGACAGTCTTGAGAGGAGGTGGCACTGCTGCCATTGCATTTGATATAGAGGGGAGAAGGAGGCGGACAATCACCCCTGTGTTCATCCCTACCATTTGGTTGGGTGTCAGAAAGATGTTCTAGTATGGTTGAAATGATGACACTGATATCAGTGCATCAGGTTTGGAATGTACAGTCAGAGTGTAATAAATTCATAGCCTGCCCTGATCTCGGACTGAAGCACCACTATACCAAAGGTGAGAATAATAGTGCTTGAGGGCACTAAGGAGGAATCTACCTTTATCCTCATATGATGGACAGGAATGACACCCTGATCAGAGAGGTAAGACTGGATTTTGACCTCGATCAGACCATCAAGCAGCCTAGTATAAATAACACTATGGGAAGAATTCAGAGTTCCGTTGGCCTCGACAGAAACTGGATAGCCACGGAGAAGCGAGGCAGTAAGCAGTTGTTGTGCTTGAGAAACAGAAGTAGTCTACAAATGCAAAGTGCCATTCCATAAACGAAAGCAGGATTTTACAGGGCCGGCAATGGCATCGACACCTTTCTGAATAATAAATGGATTTGCCATTGCAGAGGCCTGACACTCTTCAGTACATGAGACCATGAGGAACCGTGGTGCAAAATTGGTTCAAATGGCTCTGAGCACTATGGGACTTAACTTCTTAGGTCACCAGTCCCCTAGAACTTAGAACTACTTAAACCTAACTAACCTAAGAACATCACACACATCCATGCCCAAGGCAGGATTCGAACCTGTGACTGTAGCGAAACCGTGGCGCAGCTGGAAGGGTCTTTGAATCATTAGTCTCATTCTGTTTATGTTTGTTAGATGTCGATTTTGAAGATGATTAGCTCATTGCCAGTGAATCCCCACGATTGCCAGTATCTCCATTGGTGCAATCCTCCCAACTGAGGGTCCACTTCACAAGGGGGGTGCACCCCCCAGGGTGCTTGTTCAGTCCTCAGGTCACACCTCCCAAACACCTGACAGAGGGACCAATTGGCAATTTGGGAAGGTAGCAGCTCAGGCAATCACACTTGTCTGGGCCTGATCTGTACCCGGTGGTATGAGAGAATACTTGTTGACCTGGGGCTGGGAATTATGTGTTACACAGTCACCTGTTATGTGTCACATGTGGGGGCCAGCCTTCAGGAGCGCACAGGGGGGAGGATGAAGAAAAAGAGAGACCTCCCAAATGCCAAAGTGGAGAAACGAGGAGAGAAGGAGGGAGGATAATCAGGTGGTAGCTGTCAGGAGAAGTTGAGTTCTTCCCGAGATTAAGGACAGGAATAACTATACCATCTGGCCATTATGATGGGAAAGCACCCATGAGCCAAATGTGGTTGAAGACCCTGAGGAGATGTTGCCTCTGGGGAACAACCATGGCTTGGATCATCTAACGGAATCCAAGTCTTGGGGCCATGTCTCTTTAAGAGATAAGAGCCTGCAAGAATTCTCGTTCAATAGAGGGTTCATTATAGGGCTCAGCATGGTGCGGTTTGAAACAGATGGGGTCTGCTAAACTTGGATTTTTTGCTGGAGAAATGTAGCAGGATAGGAAGAGGACGCCGATGCCATCGTGAAGTGTGTTGCAAGATGTTCTGCGAGGACGATCAATCTTTGCACAGAGCACCTTGAAGGTTAAGACCCTGTAGAGTTGACTGACACTGGCGGCTCAGAAGGCTACGGAGCACGGACAAAACCTGCAACAAAGAGAGGCGTGTCCCATGGGAAGAAACAAAGTGCTCCCAGTATTCCTTTTTACTCTGCTTAATAAGGTAATGAGCGTTAGCATGCAGACACTTAAAAGCAAGGAGCTTGGTCTGTGAAGTGTATCATGTAAATTGCTGCAGCACCCGTCGGCAGTCCTGGACAGTGACTGCTAAGCGTTTGGTCCATTGGTCGATGACAAGAGGGTCCTGTGGATAGGGGCACAGCAGTGAATAGTGACAGATGCCTTGCAGGGCAGCATCAATGCCATTTGAGAAGGAGGTGTCCAAGTGCTCAACCGACTTATATAAAGAACAATTGGCCTTGCAGAATGCTCAACATGGGGGCCTGTCTGCCTGGCAGCACCAGAGAACGATAGGATCACTGGAAAGTGGTCACTATCACAAAGGTGCTCACGGGATGACCAATGTAGGGAAGCCGCGAGAGCAGGGGAGGAGATTGTGATATCGATAGTAGCAAAGGTGCCATGGGCAGCCCTCAAGTGGAAAGGGGAACCATCACTGAGTAGACAAATCAAAGTCCATAATAAGTTGGTCAATTACGAGAGCCCTACCCATTGAAGTGACACTCCCCCACAGTAGGTGGTTTGCATTTAAGTCCAAAAGGAGGAGAAACAGAGACAGTAGTTGCTGTATTATGGTAGACAGTTCAATGTAAGGAAGTGCCTATCTGGATGGAGGTCAACATTGAGGGATTGCTACATAGAGGTATCCAATCACTGAAGACATTGGAGTGAACCAAATTGCAGGCCCCGCCAGAAGCTACACGGTGGCTGGCACTGTTCTGACAGAATGCCTGATAACCATGAAATGCTGGATAGCAGTCATCAAAAACGCACATTTCTTGAAGAGCAAGACAATGCCTTGTCTCCTCCTATTCTGCAATCTATTTCCGGTAGGTGGCGATAGTATCTGTTTGCAATTCCACTGGATGATTGTACGGCAAGATTACAGGTTCGATATAAAGAAGCTGACAGGACGTCATGTCACTTGGTCAGTGGTCGTCACTGACAAGGATGGGGTGACATCAATAAGATGCCAGACTCAGGTTGCAAGGGGGGAGATGGCACCTCCTGGGGCACTGAGGCTCCTTCTCTTGGGACTTGTGTTTCTTCTTCTCTGCAGAGTGGAGTAGGGCAGGGCACTGAGGTCATACAGGCACCTGCAAAATCCTTGCTTTGCAGAGTTCACAGCCGTAGCATGTGAACTCTCTTATATTTATTGCAAATTGTATTTTTCAGTGCTGTAAGGTTTAATAAATTGTGTTCACATTTTAATTGATGTTCTTTTTAACATGTGATGCATACAAAATCAAAATGAATGATATGTAGATACTGTTCATTCATTAAAACTCTGAGACAACTTGTATAATAGCGTGCTCTTTCAGAATATTTTCTTTGACAGTAAATATAAAAAACAAACTACATTTCATGTTATTACTTTGCCTGTTTCATTGTAATAGATGGTTCTAGATTTTTTTCTTTCTCTCTTTATTTATTTATTTGTTTTAGTCAGCAGTGGCTGCACTGTTTATTTTTGCTTTAGAAGTTTTCTTTCCATCTTTTGGCTTCAGATTTCTCATCCACCCAACTCAAAAAGCTCTGTTGTGAAGGCTGTGAGAAGGAAAGATGGAAACTGACCAAAAGTGGCAGAATACATTTTCAGGACAAGGGATGGATATCAATTTCATTGTCTGTGATAAAGGAATTTATGAGCAAGTTATTGCTTGTTGCACTGAACTAAGCAATCATGTATGATAAGCTACCTACAGATATTTCGACTGATAGTGTACGATTTTTTCCATTAATTACAAATAGTTTCTTGTTAGTATCTGGCAGCTGTTAGACAGTGGTAGGTAGGTGTCACATATATTGTTTTACCATTGTTGGTTGCTCATGGCTTTTGTACTATGTGGGAGAGTTTTCGTTTGTTTTACTATGGACTTCGTTATGCAAACACTTACTTACCCTATCTAACATAGATTTGATGGTTTCAGTGTGTTGGTGTCAGCCACTGTGAGTGTCCTTTTTATCTGCCATATAATCCAAGTGAAATATACAGTATCAGGTTTCCGAGTTGTGTGTGGGTACCTGGTATCGAGGGTTTCATTCATGTGGCACATCATTTTGAAATGCCTCTTTATCAAGAACGCACATGTGAAGTCTCTCTTCAGCGGTCTCTGTGTTTGGAAGTTATTGCCTGTTAAAGTTTGAAACTTCTAGCAGGTGATCAATTCCACTTTATGTTGCAGGTGATTCACAATGACACACAGTAGGGACACAATGAAATTCTGTTAATAAGAGGTGGATGAAGTATCAGAATGATTGCTGGTGACTTCTTCAATGCCCAGCATCCTAAGGGAAATGGTGTTTCACACAGGACAGTGTCCAAGTTACTTGACAAGCCATGCATTGAAATCCAAGAACAACCACTAATGAAGGGACAGTGACAGAAATTTTGACACAAACTGGTTGTCAGAAATATACAGGTGCCAATGGTGTGTTTGCAATAGATGCAGCGTAAGACTTTGACACCAGATAAGCTACAGTCTCAGCATCAGATCTGAGGGTGACCTTGACTGGCAGGTGCAATTTGTAGAATGGGCTTTTGATCAGTGTAATAGGAATCTGCACTTCATACGATAGGTGTTGTTCCATGACAAAGTTAATTTTTATTTACAAGGGGAAGAAAATTATTATTACTTGTCAGATTCAAACACCCTTGTGCATGGACCCCTTGAAAAGTGCTGGTGGTGAAAAATTGTCCCAAATCCCACATAAAATCATCAAAAATCGTGGGTCCGGTGTTTATTGGTGGAACCTTGAATGGGGTAAGGTATCTTAATATGTTCCAAGGTTATGTGCTTCCAACACTGATGAATCAGAGGGTGATTCCCCAACCACCTTCCAATGAGACCGTGCACCTTCCCAATACGCCACTGAAGTCAGACTGTTTTTGGCTAAAAGAGTTTGTAGGTTACAGGATACATAGGAGGCATTTTATCAGAAGGCCACCATGGTGCCCTGGTCTCACAGCTGGACCCACAGATCCTATGATGTGTGCAGTACGACTGGCAAGAATGGTTTGGCACAATGGAGGTCTTATTGAGCATATGCTGCAATGCTGGCTTTGCCAAGTGTCCCAAATTTTAACAGGTCGTAACTCCTACACAAATAAAGGTTTGATTTGATCCATTACAAATGGTTTTTGAAAGCATAAAGGTTTCTTAAAACGGATTTCATATGTTTATTTCTGAGAAAGAGACAGTTCAGAATGATGTCACACACAATCCTCTCACCATCTGAAACAAGTAACTGAAATCCAATATGGTCTCTGTCACCATAGCTGTTGTATGTTGCACCCCAACATACAGACAACCCATAATAAATGCCCTGTAGAATACATTGCATAATGTTGTGCTATTTTTAATTTTTTTTTATAAATGCACTTTAATAGTAACAATTTTTCCACATATTATTTTTCATTGTTTCATGTTCCAGAGGTTTGTAACATCAGATATTTAACTAAAAAGCATGAAAAATGAGAATGCTATTACTATGAAAAGGTTACTTACTGTTCTTGTCAAATGGTACCAGACTTTGCAAGTCAAAGCATCCCACAGTACCTGCGAAGATTGCAATAGGGAAGGCAAATGGTCAGCTTTGGATTATTTGGAGCAATTAAGAAAGTGTGGTTCACCTGTAAAGAAGACTGCATATAGCACTCTAGTGTTACCTACACTTTAGTACTGTTCTAGGGAATGGGGTTTGCACCAGGTCCGACTGAAGTAAGACATCAAAGAAATTCAGAGGCAGGGTGCTAGATTTGTTACTAGCAGGTTTCATCAGCATGCAAGTGTTACAGGGATGCTTTGGGAACTCAAATGGGAAACCCTGGAGGAAACAGGACATGCATTTTTAAGAATATGACAGTTAAGAGAATTGACATTTGAAGCTGAATGCAGAACTATCCTACTGCTGCCAAAAAATATTAAATATAGGGACCATAAAACAATATTTGAGTATTTAGGACAGATATTGAGAAAGATATCATTCACTTTCCACTCTCTCTATCTGAGACTTGTACAGAAAATGGAACCAGTGGTAGTGGTATAATGTACCCTCCATGAAGCACTGTGCAGTGGCTTGCACTGAGTATGCAGATATACCTCCAGCCATGCAGGTCAGATGGAGTTCTCAATCAATCTATGCTGTTTCTGCAGAAATTGGAAGAATTAATCTTGCAAATCATCATCACAATTTTTTTTCTTCCAGGAAACCAAATTTAGTATCTGTATCAAGCCTACCATTGTCATTTTATTTGCAATTAGATCCTGATTTTCTTTCTGTGATACCTTCATCCACAACCGATTTTTGTTTGCAAAAGCACACAAGTGAAAGTCAATGTTTAAGTCAAACGAATTAAATGAGGTTATTGCATTGCATGACCACTTGAAAATTATATTTTGACAAAATTTTTCACAATTTACAAATTCAGAAACATTATCAAACTACATCAGAACATAGTTTTTGCTCTACAGCAAAGTGTGTGCTGATATGAAACTTCCTGGCTGGTTAAAACTGTTTGATGAATTGAGTTGTGGACCTTTACCTTTTGCGGGCAAATATCCTATCAAAATTTAAAAGTTATATATTTGGGAAAGTTACATCATTATTGTATTTGGTGGTGTGTGTTACATTATTAATCTGCAATACTCCAATAATAAGTAAGCATTATCATTTTATGAAGTAGTACATCAAAAATCAGTTACAAGTGAAAAATATGTTGAAATACCTGCCATATTTCGAACACCAATTTCCAGTTTCAAGACAGGAAAATTATTTAAATGTTAAAGAAACTCAGTTGGCAAATATCACCAAGGTACAAGAACACCTCCTGTTTCAAGGTGCAAGATCTTCCATGACTGATGACACATGGACAGATGAGTCCATGATTTATGTGATACATTTCAAAATATGTTGATTTTACTCACCTTATATCTCTGTAACTGAAGAATGAACAAGTTATCCCAAACAGCTATGAAGTATTTTACTTCACAGTTACAAAAGCTGCACCAATGACTCAAAACAAGAAAGACAGTTAAAAATGACCAAAGCAGCCGATGGCACATTCTACTCTACATTCCTCGGTATGATTCTAAAAATCTTTCACTGGAACCAAAACCCCAGCCAGAAAACATTTGCTCCAGCTACAACACTCTCTCAATCACTCAAGTGATGAAACATTGTGAAACCATTATGAAAGCAGAACTAAAAATACCAAATATATTTCTAAATGAACCCAAAGGCATTTACGGTGCAAAACAGTTTTGTTATGCATTACCCTACAGGTTAAGCATGAGCAAGAACACAATTTTTTTTCCACATATATGATTTTGAAAATTTATGTTGAAACCTGTGGTAGTGGTTGGAAAGTGAAAACTCTGTACTACAAGGGAAAGGATAGTGATTATGATAGAAGCAACAGAAAAAAAATGCAGGGAAAAAGTTATTAGATTCCCAGATTTTACAAGTCGGACTAATACTTTACTGTCAGCTTGTTAATATTTATTGCATTAATCAGCTAATGGAAGTGCTTTGTAGGAACAATTACAAAGATTACAAAGATGGCTCCTAGTCGAAAATATACCAGTGCACCATGGACATTCCTCACTCTTGAATTTGAAAACTGTCCACCATCACACAAAAGGGATCCCAGTGAAGAGTACTCAAAACATTAACCTGTGATCCCTACAGAGGCCCCAATGAATGGACAGAGTTGATTGTTTCCACTGTTTATGCACCCTAACGAAGATATTTTAAAGTGCTTCAGTCCTCAAGCCAAGTTTTGTAACTATAATGTTTCAGTGTAGTTTTCTGTACTGAAATTTTCTTATTTTCTTATGTTTCATGTAGTTTAATGTAAAGTAATACACACACTTAATTCTTTTAGTTCATTAGATACACCAGCAGTAACAAGAAAAGATGAATGATTGCAGCAGTGAATGCCAGAGTCGACCAGAACTACAGTTGTGAAAGGATTGCTGATGGCATGCTTATTTCATCAGTCTAAAATACATTCCACTCCAAAGATATTTGCTCCATTTCATAGTTATCCAATGACAACCGAAGTTACAATCAGCCAATGAAACAATTCTGTTTGGAGTGGCATATTGTATAGATTATTCTGGCTCACGTGGTATAATTACGTATCAAATGTGTAATGCTATGCAGTGTTTGAAGAAAGATTTTGTCTAAAGTCATAACTTATGGAAAATGCATTTGCCACTGACTGCAAGTGTCAGACTTGTGATGACTCTCAAAACACACAAAAACACAGAAGTGTACAAAGGACAGGCAAGAAAAGTAATCAATATAATATGATTCAATGTAATGTTGTGCATGTATCATTAACAGTAATCTGTTAGTTTATTTAAGAAGATGCTTATAATGGATGCCATTCCTTTGTTAATATTGTCTAAGTTGCTTTGCTGCATGAAAATGCTTACCACATATCCTGCTTCTTTTTTGAAGTGTTGTGCACAGCGAGTGAAGCTTACACATGCTTGAAGTAGCTGGAATTAAGATCTCATTTCGAAAAATTACACATTAAAGAAATGGTGATGAAACTATAGTATGTCTAGCCCTATGGCAGGTAATGGAACAGTCTTACAGTATATTTTGTTGTATTCATAATGGTTTGTACATTCACAGAAGGAAACTTTGAAAAGAGACTACTCCATAAATCAGTCTTTTAATTAGATTGCATTCAGACTCATAAACAGATTGCCACATACCAGCCTATCTTAGATTACAGGATATGCTACAGATTATTTACTACCTCAGCCCATATTCTGTGGGATGGTGGTGGCCACTATCACACACTAGCCATATTTTGTAGGACAAGAGAAAGGGAAAAACAGTTTTTGTAGATACCAGTAATTAACTGTTTTTTCTTGGCATCTAACTCATTCCATTGCTTACAATCTTTGGTGACATATATTTTTTTTTTCTTCTTGTGAATCGGAGTGGTAGTGACAGTGCATCCCACTGCCCCACGCCCAAGAAAAAGAAGGACCCAGAGAGAGTTGTTAAGCTGAAGAATCAATCTCGTGTTCTCATTATGATGTCAAGTGACTGTCAATTTATGAGGTAAAATTATACACTTTAGTTTGAGATTAAATGTGTTTTCTTAAGAAAAGGAATTTTACAGAATTGTTAAGTGAACTTTAATTTGTCGTAACTGATATTTATATATTCAGTTTCAAGCAGAACTCTTAGAAATGACAAAAGGCTGCACACATCTCTTGTGATCACCGTGGATGGCAATGTGTGCTCTGTAATGTGGTGACATACTGCCCTCACATTTGGTATGTAGTTCTTATGGTAGGTCTTTCCATTCATCAGTATTGTCGATAATTGCAGGTCACTTGACTGTGCATATGGATGCGCTGCAATATGTCTCCCCAACACATCCACCCATGCTACATGGGAATTAAAGCTCTTGCACCTGTGCTGTTTGATGCAGACCTGCAGAGTCTTCCATAAATATGAAGTCAGGGCCAAATGCACTCTAGGAAAGGCAGACGTCTAGAAGGCATAGTGCCACAAAGATGTTGACCTGTAAGTGTACTGTGTTCAATGATTAGGAGGCAATATGCCCATGCAACATTATCAATGTTGACGCCGTAAAACCTCGACCGCCAAATTGATCGTGTTCAACAATGTTCCTGTATGCAATACGTGTGACCTCTCGGTGAGAGCACTAATGCGTCTCAAAATCACTTCCTGACATCATCATTTTGGTAGTCTGGTTGTTATGACGTAAGAGGCACAATGTTGCAAAGGCGTACTGCCTTCAAATCTTTGAACAAAGTACACTTACCAGAAAACACCATTGCAACACTGTACTTCTTGCCAATGTTTGGTTTTGCATGGGTGCATTCGGCCATGACTACGTTTTTATGGATGGCAATGCCTGACTGCATCAAACAGTGCATGTGGAGATCTTGGAATACAAGTATATCTGAAGAATGGACTGTCCTGCATGTTCCCCTGACTTAGGCCCTATCGAAGATTTTGGGGAGATGTGTTGCAGCGTGGCCACGTGCACCAACGAGCATCTAGCTATTATTAGCTGCACTTGTGGAGGAATGGAACATCGTACACAGGAACTCTTTACCAACCTGGTGCCAACATGGGTGCACATTGCAGATCATACATTGTCATTCTTGATCACATACCCTATTAAGAACCATGTCCTGTCTTTTGTAATGTCCAGAGGACCATCATAAATCATGGTCACTTCTAGGGTACTTTGAATGAAAGTCTCATTTATGTTTGTCAGTTTCTCTTTAAGTTGCCTTCTGTAGAATATTGAAATACTTATTTGCATGTACAGTTTCTCTGAGCTCTGTTACTTGGCTGTGACACCATGCAAAAGTTGCTTTTGTCCTAATATTTTTCAAGCCAGTGTAATATGAATGTATAGGCCTATGAGTTTCCAGGACCCTGTTGCTGTTTACTGTGGCATTAAGCTAACATGTGGCATGAGTTCTACAATCTGTTGCATGTACAACATGACCACTATCGTGAGATAAGTAAATGGAGACCCTTGTTCCTATTGCCACCCCCATGCGTTCAGTGACTTATTTCTCTTACTGATCAACTGCTGCTATCGATTTGCTGTAGTTATCAATATGAGGATGTTCTCAAGACATTGTGTTGCATTGCAGATCAGGCACAAGGGAGAAGCCAGATTTATTGCTGTTACCGATTTGTTAAAGGTGACATTTTCCTAACAACCAGTGGGTGAATGCCAGGACAAAGCAATGTCAAAGTTAGTCTGTCTCACTCCAACGTAAGCCAGCTCAAAAGAAATTCCTGGAATTCTCCAAGAGAAACAGCTTCTATCAAATTTTTATTAATTCAAAGTACATGTAGCACCTACTATATATTTTATAACCCAGTGCTGACTTGCTATTATTTTAAACAGTTAACACATCACTCCATTATGAACACTTAATTAATGCAATGTAATGTTAATGTTTAGTGGAGATTATTTTACGTTGGGTTTGATCCCAGCATCAAACTATGTGTGATTAGGCTTGTTAGGAACATTGTTAATGTTAAAAATATTGTGTTTCATGTTCTAATAACGGAATTTGTAGATAACCAAGGCAGCATCTCATGTAGAAATAAAATAGTTTTAGTTATGAAAAATTTTAAATAAGGAATGTGAATGTTGAGACAGTAGGTCTGATATCTTGTTAAATTTATGTACTGTAATGTAATTGTATGGAACAATTATTCATACAATAAAAGTGATGTCTCATAAAGAGTGTAAAACTAAATTTTGTTGTTGATAAAGATACATTCAAGCTGTTGCTTGACTGTTCCCTTTGTGCTAAATAAATATATCTGAATGAAGTAAGGAGGTGCATAGAGGAAGAAGCATCCTACAGGTGAAAATCAAGTGGTGCATGGTAATACTCGATTTGAGTGTTGTAGCAGATATGTGGAATCATGTTCCACTGATAAGATGTATCCCATGAAAACATTTTCAAAAAACAACGATAAGCTCATTCTGCATTACAAATTGACCAGTCTTCATATGCTTTCAGTATATTGAAATATAAACCTAATAATGTCATCATACCTAATAAAGCATTAGCAACAGATTATTTTTGCTAAGAGCATAATTTTTCACTATAGAACAAGTTTATAAAAGATGCACACCTCCTAACTACTGTTCTTATTGGTATTAAGTAAACAATACACTTTACATATTCCCATATTAAAAACCTAGAGATGAGTTCAGGAACACCACTTGCGAGGAAGTTGACTTCTACTCATGTTTACTCTCAAACTGAAAGGAATACAATATTTGGATTAGGGACTGAACACACTATAGAGTGTTGAAAGATGAGAGTGATTGAATTAGTTAATGCTAGGAATTTTGAATAATAAAGATACATAAAAAGTGAAGGGATATTGGTAGCCTGAATTTGTGTGCGTTACATTCAGTTGTGCAGTTCAGTGCTATGATACTGTGGCATAATTGGTTGGTGGAGTGCTGAGTACAGTAACACAAAGGAGAATGCTGTGTCAACAGCCAGTTCACCATACAGAAGAAGACATGACAAGAAGCAGCTCACTGCAAGCCAGGGTGTCGACATCGGGGCAGTAATAGAATCAGATAGGCAGGCTGAGCAACATCAGAATATTCTCCTGACCTACTGGGAAAGAAAAACAGCAGATCAGGAAAAGAATGCCACATTTAAGGACCGGCAGTCCGCTCATCGACATCATCTGTCTTGGGGTGTTTGAGTGACACAGAGCTGTAGAGTTGTAACTGCAATCACAATCATTGTAATAGTCACTGTCATAATGCAGGTAGTTTCCCAGGAGGTGCCAGAGTGATTCGCTCCCATAACTAACCTGCCTTAATTATCTTCGCACACCATCAACAGGTAGCCATATGTCATTGGAGCCATTGCTTGGGGTGCTTTGGATGCTGCTGGCACGAATGCCATGACTGGGGCGGGTCCAGGGACCCTGGCCCATTCACACCAGAGTGTCGGTGCTGAGGATGTCTGCTGAGACAGGGCACTGATCTGTCCTGCCACACCCCCCAAATGCCAGCATGATTGATGCCCACAGTGAGTGGTTCCAGCTGCAGCAAAAGGTCCTGGAAGGCTGGAGTGCCACTGGCAATGCAGCAGATTCAAGTTATGCCAATGCAGCTTCAAATGCAGCAGCAGGTGCACGTGTTAACATCCACCGGTCACCTCTGTCACCACCAAGAATGTTAAGAATGGAAGCAACCCTCACATAGAGTGCCCAAAACCAATAAATTGCAGTTTATTAATAAATGTTGTTATTCTGTCACGAGTAGCCATCCATGGGCACATTCCCATCATCTTCCTCACACCCAGCAGAAAAAGCAGCAGTGGAGTTCCATGCCCATTAAAACTGCCCCTTTACAATGGTATAGATGTGGCCATTGACAAAGCACGTTACACTAAGTATCTAATAAAAATATGTTTTGGAACTGCTGTGAGCATTTGCTACACAAAGTGTGTTAGTTTTTGTCAAACTGTACTGAAAATATTGCATCTAGGAAGGACTGTAACTTCAAACAGTGATTGTATTTTCTACTGTGGTACTGTGTCATAGGAGAGAGGCAGGCTGATTGATGAGCAAATTTACTTGCATAGGAGCATTTGACATGCATAGTATTTTCTGGTGGTAATAAATATGGAGAAAAGCCATGTTAGTTTGAAACTATGTAGTGTATATCATTTGCACAATTTCTGTTAATCAGTTTACAGCTATTCTACAAGACTGATCATCAAGAGTCAGAGGGCTTAACAGATAATGCAGGTACGCACTAGTCATACCTCTGGAACACTTGGGGGTATCTAAGTCAGAGTCATCCACGTATCGATTAGTAGTTGGGAAAACAATCAGTGATTTTAAAGAACTGTTAGGGATGCAGGTGTGGAAGGAGATATATGTAAGCACAACTCTGAAACATGCTCAGAAATTTATAACACACTATGTACACAAGAACATACTGTTGGGATAAGATGAATACAACTCTATACAATGTTGTAGAAAAAACTGGATATGCAAGACATTTCCCCATGCTTCATTCTCCTGGAACATGATTCACCTTACAAACTCGAACTCGAACAACTGTGGCGCGCGCGCGGGTGTGTGTGTGTGTGTGTGTGTGTGTGTGTGTGTGTGTGTGTGTGTGTGTGTGTGTGTACATAATCTGCCTCTCTGAACATCATGTGAGCACTGGCATAGAACTTTTAAGTGTTACAGGGTTTAGGTTAGCATCTCACTTTTGTAGAAAATAGAAATGGAGAAAGGAGGAGTTGCCACATTCATCAGGAACTGTCATAAATTTAAGAAATAGACATTCATAAATTTTGCCTAGAACAGCATATTGAAGCATGTGCAACAGAAGTAGAATTTCACAAAAAATCCTTCATAATATTATAAGCGTATATCTAGCACCTGCAGGTAACTTTAATCTGTTCATAAACCACCTCGAAGCTGTACTGGCCCATTTAACAACCAAAAACAAAGAAATAGTGGTTGCTGGTGGTTTCAATGTAGATTTCCTTAAAGACTCTCCCAATAAGAACTTACTTGAGTTAGTAACACAACCATTCAACTTAATTCTCACTGTAAAGTTCCCCACTAGGGCAGCCAATTACTCACAAACAGCCATTGATAATATCTTTATAGGAAAGTCCAATGAACAAAATTATATTACATAACCAATATTCAATGGCATCTCAGATCATGACATGCAGTTCCTTCTGTTAAATGTTAACACTGAACAGAATATGAACTCTGTTAGTTAAATATGAGCTCAAGAGGGTAATCAATAAGCCAAAAATTGATTATTTTAGGACACTCCTCGGAGACATTAACTGGACAGATGTTTAAACTGCTCAGGGCATGAATGAAAAATATAAAACTTTATTAGCAAAAGTGCTTACCTTATTGAAACACTGTTTTCCCCAGAAACTTACCAAGGTTAGAGCCAAGTCTACAAAGTAGCCATGAATTACTCAAGGAATAGGGGTATCGATTCGAAGAAGAAGAAGAAGAAGAAGAAGAGGCAGTACATTTACAGTGTCAGCAGCAAGAAAGTACAAAGGTAAATAGCGCAGCAAATCCACTACATGAAACTTTAACATTTGTATACCAAAATGTGCAGGGACTAGAAAGTAAATTAGCAGAAATAGAAGTTCTATTAACTGACTATCTAAAAGACATTAACGTACTATGCATAAGTGAGCACTGGGTGTAAAAAATGCAAGCGTCTAGCATAATTATTCCAAATTTTGAAATTATTAGCAAATTTTGTAGAATCAACCATAAAGGGGGTGGGACATGTATTTATGTTAGGACAGGGGTAGAATCAAAAGAAATTAAATGCAAACTAAAATGCATAGAAAAAGGTTTTGAATACAGTATATGTGAGCTAACCAAATTAAAAATTACTATTGTGTGTTTGTACTGATCATCATTGGGCAACTTTGCCATTTTTATGGAAAACCTTGAGGAACTACTGAATGAACTTAAACATAATGTAATTTTTCTTGGTGATTTTAATGTTAACGTTAAGAATGATTGTAGTAAACAACAGCAACTGGGGAATCTGTTTTTGTGTCATAATATGATGGCAACTGTAAATGAAGTGTTTAAATCATGAAATTGAGAAATATTGTTAAACAAACAATACTTTTGTCAAAACTGTTAATTACTTTGGAATTAATTAAAGTCTGGCTTTACTAACATGCTTTCAAATAGGCCCAAATAAATACTTAAGGAATGCTATTGTTTCATCTTCCAAATGTTTTATAATTATTGTAGAATTTATATTTGTTTATACATCAACAACAGAATTTAAATTACAAAATAATTACTGATTTTGCCCTACAATGAAAGATAGTAACTAGTAATAATCAAAATAAGCACATCAATTACATACATAAAACAAAGCACAAAATTAGATCTGGTGCTAAATTCCTTAAAACTGAGGGCCAACCTTTCTCTTATATGAAAACGCAGATTATACTTGCATATGTAATTAGTCAAAAGTGAAAAAATGAATTTTAAGGAAGCACATGGCAAAACAAGTGGGGAAGAATAATTATCCCAGCTTGATTCGTCATAATGGATGAACTGAATAAATTGGAACAGTGGTTACTTTTGGTATGTTTGTAGTGCTTAAGGATACATTCACATATTGATACCTGCTCTTAATTGGCATCCTTGTTCATATAACAACCTCAGAGGAAATCAATTTACAGAGGGGGAAGTTCAGAAATGCTGAATAATCAGCAAAATAAGCACATATTAGTAAGTTCTATAGTAAGCATATGGTCACCCTAGTAGCTTCTTGTCAGCTGATCAGGACTGGACCTGACTGACAGAACTGGATGTGCAATGGGCTCATCCAACTGTTGATATTCGTGTAAAATTGTAAGCTTTCAGCCTACATAAAACAGTGGAAAGGACAAGGAGACTGATATAACTGAGAAAACAACTATGTGAGGCAAGACACTGACGTCAAATCCATGAGGTACCAACACACTGATTACATATGTTGCAAAATACCACATCTACCCTGCGCAGCTAACTGCTATGAGAAACTAAGTCCACTCCACCTCCTCCCCAAAACCAGAGTAATGCAGGTCCAGCAACTGAGAAGAGCTATTGTCTCAATCCCTCACAAAGTCTGTTGCACTTCTGATATAGGCTCTCAACACAACACCCGTCCATCACACACTGCCCTTATGACCTTGGCTCTTTCCATCCCAACTTCTGTTCCTTATTTCTACTCACATTACACCCTTCTCCCACCTGCCCCCCACCCCCTCTGCCACAAGCAAAAAAATTCAGTATCCTAGTTGAGAAAGCACTTCCACTTGCATACTGATATGCAAGGACTCAAAGATGGAATGAAAATCTATAGAATTAATGCTTTGTCTTCCACATTGATAGAGCAGTTAGTTTGTCTTACAGTTACTTTGGATTTATACATGGAGTTGTTGACTTTGTTAGAGTAATTTGGAATTTTGTTTCCTGTCTGTCTGGATGTTTCAGCGAAATGTCAAGCACCAACACGAAGATCAAGAATGGAAGGGCAGGGAGGGCTGTGAGATGACATCAGCCAATATTATGCTGACAGACCCCTCTCTAGGATGACACCAAGACAGGAGCGGCATCTGGGCCTGCAGATTTTACTAGCCTGTTCTAAAGATGGGGATCTATTTGTTTTGTCGGAGAGAGAACTTTTTCCTGGTATGCATTGTCCAAAACATCAGGATTAGAAAACATTGGAATTTCAGATCAATCTCAGGCTATGTTGTATGACCACCATGGTTAATAAATGGATCTATATGGCGTCAAGGGAGCTGGCACTTGTCGCTATATCTGTCCTGTAAACGACCGCTGTTTGGGAAACGCATTAGCCAAGGAGTTGGGTTTGGAATGCCATCGCAAAACACAGTTTATCTAGAAGCCTAACAACTGCCAATTACCTAAATTTTAGAAGAACAGACAACTTAAGTAAAATAATTGGAACCCAATAGTTCTGTGACCTTTAGCGATTGAAGTTATTAGAGTCTCTTAGAAAAGAACATCCTCATGCATAACTGTCGTGAACAACATAACACTGGAAGGAAGTTTTGTGACAGTATCGAGAGACTAAACTACATGTGTAGCAAGAGGACAGACCCAACATGAATGCCAGTTCTGCCGAAGAGCCAGTGAAACCGGACGCAGCCCTACTGTCAGCTGTGCTGTCAGCAACTTACAATCTCACGAGCACGACGCGTGTTGCACCTTAGCACCTCAAGCTCCACTGAATCTCAACACAGAAATACTTAACCATTATATAACAAACCCTTTGAATAACTTTACGCATATTTTCAATAGTAAGGAACTTACTTTGCTCCCTACAAACTTTATATATCACAAATGAACTCTAATTTTATTAAAAACCAAAGCACCAACAGGTAAGTTATATCAACGTCTTCGAGATGCAACTATCTTCATCGAGCCACCAATAATGATTATATGGAAGCAGATAGGTGAGAGAATTAACAAAAGGAACAACAAATACACACTGGAATGATTGACTGTGTGACTGATAATCACAAATATTTGCAAAAACAAATCAACACAGCAAACAGCATATCACATGTTTAATAATTACTGGTCTGTTCATTGAAGGAGACACAAAACCACTTTTGATCAGACTCTTGTTAAAGGAAGCATTAAGTCACATGACACTATTCCACAGCAATACACACAACATTCCCATTACTTAATGACAGTACCAAAGACTATTAGTTGGTATGAAAATATAAATGAGAGCATACAGGAATACCAGGGGATTCTTGCATTCATTTTCCTACAAAACGTTACTGGAGCGTAAGGGAATATTGTGCAAAGGAAATAATAATTTGTATTTTTGTTTCTGCTATGGTTGTGCCACCACTTATATCACCATGACGAGTTGCCAATAACTTACATCTAATTATTTATGTCCAATTACTTGTGTCCAATTGACTATGTCTAATTACTTATGTTGATGTATTAATTTTATTATTGTTCATTTCGTCCATGTCTCATTTATGCTATTGTCAAATATTTAGATAATTTTGCTAAAGTTTTGCCAGCACCAGTAATTTAGTATTTGTATCAACCTAGTGATTCCATGTGTCACTGTGTTACTAGATTGATGAGGATAATCACATTGTTGGATTTCAAATAAGCTAGAATAAGTTCCCGAGTACTGTCAATTAATTGTTTAGTAATAATGATGTCTTAGGCAATAAATTGTTTGGAAGGGTAATTTGGGATGTATTCATGCTTTATTTTCATTTGTATTTGAATGTTTATTTGGAGGGACATACCACATGCCTACCACCATGATAGATAACGTAAACAGAGTGAATCACAACCACAGAACGAGAAAGCTTTGGCCATATACCTAGTCTGTTGGATGAACAAGAGAACCACAAACGCAAGGGAACGTACCTTACGTGACGCGGCTGGCGACCGCGTGGACCCTTAACTTTCTGTGTCGTTTCCTCACTTATCCATTTTGTGACATAGTCCATCCCACTTTCATCTATCCTCTCTCAACACAACACTTGAAGAGTCATCCATCACCCGCAAGGGCACGCCACATACGTGACGTGGTTGGCACACGCGCAGAATCTTAGCTATCTGTGTCGTTCCTTCACTTTTCCATTTCATGACATAGTCTGTTATACCCACTTTCATCTTTCCACTATTAACAGAACATCCCCCAAAGAGTCATGCACCACCCGCAAGGGCACGAACATTACGTGACATGGGTGGCACACGCGCGGACCCTTACCTGACTGTGTCGTTCTTTCACTTTTCTGTATCGTGACATAGTCTATTCTACCCACTTCCATCTTTCTACTATCAAGAGAACAAACCTTGAAGAGTCATGCACCACTTGCAAGGACACATACCTTACGTGACGAAGGTGGCACCCGCAATGACCCATCGCTGTCTGCGTCATTTCTTCACTTTCCTGTTTTGTGACATAGTCCATCCTACCCATTTTCATCTTTCCTCTCTCATTACAACACATTAAGAATCATGCACCACCCGCAGGGGCATGTACCTTACATGACGTGCCAATCGCACAGAAACCCCAGCCGCCTGTGCCATTTCTTCACCTTTCAGTTTTGTGGCACAGTCCATCTCGCCCACTTTCATCTTTCCACTATCAACAGAAGAAACCTTGAAGAGACATGCACCTGCCACAAAAGCACGTACCTTAGGTGACGCAGATGGCATCTGCGTGGACCCTTATTTGTCTGTGTCATTTCTTCACTTTTCCATTTTGTGACATAGTCCATCCTATCCATTTTCAAAACAACACATGAAAGTGATGCAACATCCGCAGGGGCACGTACCTTACACGACATGACTGGCAATTGTGCGGAAACCCCAGGCGTCTGTGCCATATCTTCACCTTTCAGTTTTGCGGCATAGTCCATCTTACCCACTTCCATATTTCCACTATCAACAGAATAACCCTCGAAGAGACATGCACCACCTGCAAGGGCACGTACCTTAGATGACACGGGTGGCATCTGTGCAGACTCTTATCTGTCTGTTTCATTTCTTCAAGTTTCAGTTTTGTGACATAGACCATCCTACCCATTTTCATCTTTCCTCTCTCAACATAACACATGAAAGTGATGCACCACCCACAGGGTAAGTACCTTACATGACATGACGCAATTGGGCGGACACCTCAGATGTCTGTGCCTTTTATTCACCTTTCAGTCTTGCGGCATAGTCCATCTTAGACACTTTCATCTTTCCACTATCAACAGAATAACCCTTGAAGAGACATGTACCACCCGCAAGGCCACGTACCTTACGTGATTCAGGTGACACCCAAACGGACCCTTCGCTGTCTGCATCATTTCTTCACTTTTCCGTTTAGTGACATAGTCCATCCTACCCATTTTCATGTTTCCTCTCTCAACACAACACATGAAAGACATGCACCACCCGCAGGGGCACGTACCTTACACGACGTGACAGGCCATTACGCGGAAACCCCAGCCGTCAGTGCCATTTCTTCACCTTTCAGTTTTGCTGCATAGTCCACCTCACCCACTCTGATCTTTCCACTATCAACAGAATAACCCTTGAAGAGACATGCACCACCTGCAAGGGCACGTACCTTAAGTGACACAGGTGGCATCTGTGCAGACCCCTATCTGTCTGTGTCATTTCTCCACTTTTCCGTTTTGTGTCATAGCCATCCTACCCATTTTCATCTTTCCACTCTCAACACAACACATGAATGTCATGCACCACCCACAGGGGCACGTACCTTACACGACGTGACTGGCAATTGCGCGGAAACCCCAGCAGTCTATGCCATTTCTACACCTGTCAGTTTTGTGGCATAGTCCATCTTACCCACTTTCATCTTTCCACTATCAACAGAATAACCCTTGAAGAGACATGCACCACCCGCAAGGCAGGTACCTTGGGTGATGCAGGTGGAATCTGAGCTGAACATTATTTGTCTGTGTCATTTCAACACATTTCCGTTTTGTGACATAGTCCATTCCACCCATTTTCATCTTTCCTCTCTCAACACAAAACATGATAGTCATGCACCGCCCGCACGGGCACGTACCTTACACGACGTGACTGGCAATTGCGCGGAAACCCCAGCTGTCTGTGCCATTTCTTCACCTTTCAGTTTTGTGGCATAGTCCATCTTACCCACTTTCATCTTTCCACTATCAACAGAATAACCCTTGAAGAGACATGCACCACACGCAAGGGCACGTACCTTTCATGACGCATGGGGCACTGGCATTGTCCCTTAGCTGTCTGTGATGTTCATTTACTTTTCGTGGGTAGAACAGACTATCAACAGACCAACCCTTGAAGAGTCATGCACTTCCCGCAAGGCCACGTTCCTTACGTGACGCAGTTGGATTCTCGTGCCGACGCTTATTGGTCTGTGTCGTTCATTCACTTTTCCGTTTCGGGACGTAGTCTGTTCGACTCACTTTCATCTTTCCACTATGAACAGAACAACCCCTGAAGAGTCATGCACAACCCACAAGGGCACGTCTGTTATATGACGTGTTTGGCGACCGTGCGAACCCTTAACTGTCTGTGTCTTTCCTAGAATATTGCACTTCAGAATATAGTCTGTTCTACCCAATTTCATCTTTCCAGTATCAACAGAATAAACCTTGCAGGGATATACAACACCCTCAAGGGCACGTACCTTACATGCCTCGGTTGGCACCCGCGCTGACGCTTAGCTGTCTGTGTCTTTCCTTCACTTTTCTGTTTCGTGACACAGTCTGTTCTACCCACTTTCATCTTTCCACTATCAACAGAACAACCCTTGAAAAGTTATGCATCACCCGCAAGGGCATGTACCTTACGTGACGCAGGTGGCACCCGCGCAGACCCTTTGTTGTCTGTGTTGCTCCATCAATTTTCCGTATCGCGACAGTCTGTTCTACCCACTTTCATCTTTCCATTATCAATAAAACAACCCCTGAAGAGTTTGCACCACCCGCAAGGGCACGTACCTTACATAACGCGGTTGTCACACGCAGAGATCCTCAGCTGTTTGTGTCGATCCTAAACTTTTCCGTTTCGCGACATAGTCTGTTCTACCCACTTTCATCTTTCCAGTATCAACAGAACAACCCTTGAAGAGTCACTCACCACCCGCAAGGGTACATACCTTACATAACGCGTGTGGCACCCGTGCAGACCCTTAGGTGCCTGTGTCGTTTTTTATTTATTTATTTATTTATTATTCCATGGGACCAAATTAAGGAGAAGTTTCCATGGTGATGGAACGAGTCAATACATGAAAATATGACACCATATTAGAAACAGATAAAATGAAATATAAAAAAAAGAATATATTCAGGTGACAAGTCGTAAATTTAAATAAAGAAAATCCACAATGTAACACTGGAATTTGCTTAATTTTTTGGCTCTTCCAGGAGCTCCTCGACATAATAGAAGGAGTGAGTCATGAGGAAACTCTTCAGTTTAGACTTAAAAGTGGTTGGGTTACTGCTAAGATTTTTGAGTTCTTGTGGTAGCTTATTGAAAATGGATGCAGCAGAATAGTTCACTCCTTTCTGCACAAGGGTCAAGGAAGTGCATTCCACATGCAGATTTGGTTTCTGCCTAGTATTAACAGAGTGAAAGCTGCTAACTCTTGGGAATAAGCTAATATTGCTAACAAGAAACGACATTAAAGGATATATATACTGTGAGGGCAATGTCAGAATTCCCAGACTATTGAATAAGGGTCGACAAGAGGTTCTCCAACTTACACCACTCGAACAGCCCGTTTTTGAGCCAAAAATACCCTTTTTGAATCAGAAGAATTACCCCAAAAAATAATACCATACGACATAATCGTATGAAAATATGCGAAGTAGACTACTTTTCGTGTTGAAGTGTCACTTATTTCAGATACTGTTCTAATGGTAAATAAAGCCGCATTTAGTTTCTGAACAAGATCCTGAACATGGGCTTTCCTCAACAGCTTACTATCTATCTGAATGCCTACGAACTTGAACCGTTCCGTCTCGCTTATAATACGCCCATTCTGTCTGATCAAAATATCGGTTCTTGTTGAATTGTGAGTTATAAACTGTAAAAACTAAGTCTTACTGTGATTTAGCATCAAATTATTTTCCACAAGCCTCAAACTTATTTCATGAATTACGTTATATGATACTGTTTCAATATTACACACAAGATTCTTCACTATCAAGCTGGTGTCATCAGCAAACAGAAATATTTTTGAATCACCTATAATACTAGAAGGCATATCATTTATATAAATAAGAAACAGCCGTGGCCCCAGCACCGACCATTGGGGAACGCCCCACTTAACAGTGCCCCATTGGGACTGAACATCACTACCACTCTCAGTATTGCGGAGAATTACCTTCTGCTTTCTGTTCTTCATGTAAGAGGCAAACCAATTGTAAGTTACTCCCCTTACTCCACAATGGTCCAACTTCTGCAGTAATATTTTGTGGTCAACGCTGTCAAAAGCCTTCGTTAAATCAAAGAAAACACCTAGCGTTCGCAACCTTTTATTTAATCCATCCAAAACTTCACAGAGAAAAGAGAATATAGCATTTTCAGTTGTTTAACCATTTCTAAAACCAAACTGAACATTTGACAGCAAATTATGTGAATTTAAATGCTCCATTAAACTTGTATATACAACCTTCTCGATAACTTTAGCAAACACTGATAGCATAGAAATAGGTCTATAATTGTCAACATTATCCCTGTCTCCCTTTTTATAAAGTGGCTTCACTACTGAGTACTTTAATTGGTCAGCAAACCGACCACTCCTAAAGGCTAAGTACTGGGCTAACATACATAGAACAATACTTCAGTATTCTGCTAGATACCCCATCATATCCATGAGTGTTCTTGGTCTTTAGTGATTTAATTATTAACTCAATCTCCCTCTTGTCAGTATCATGGAGGAGCATTTCAGGTAACAGGCTCGTAACACTTTTTTCTACGAGCGCTATATGGTTCCCTGTTGGGACCAGGTTTCTATTTAGTTCACTTGCTATTCTTAGAAAGTGATTATTAAATACCGTACATAAATGCAACTTATTAGAAACATGGATATTCCCACTATGCGCTGATTCTATATCCTCAACTTGTCTCTGCAGACTAGCCACTTCCTTTACGACTGACCATTTGGTTTTAATTTTATCCTGAGACTTAGCTATTCTATCTGTATACCACATACTTTTTGCCTTCCTAATAACATTTTTAAGCACCTTACAATATTGTTTGTAATTGGCTGCTGCATTTAGATTTTGACTGTTTCTAATGTTTTGATATAATTGCCACTTTGTTCTACAAGATATTCTTATCCCTCTAGTCAGCCACCCAGGCTGCCTGTTTGTGCTAGTACCCTGTTTTGAACATTCTAATGGAAAGCAACTATCAAAGAGCACGAGAAAAGTCTTGAGAAAAGCATTATATTTATCATCTACTGTATCAGTGCTATAAACATCTTGCCACTATTGTTCAAATGGTTCAAATGGCTCTGAGCACTATGGGACTCAACTGCTGAGGTCATTAGTCCCCTAGAACTTAGAACTAGTTAAACCTAACTAACCTAAGGACATCACAAACATCCATGCCCGAGGCAGGAATCGAACCTGCGACCGTAGCGGTCTTGCGGTTCCAGACTGCAGCGCCTTTAACCGCACGGCCACTTCGGCCGGCTGCCACTATTGTTCCTTGATAAGGTTTACAAAAGTCTCTACAGCAACTGGATCAGCTTTCCTAAACAGCTGATGACTATATTTAACACATGTTGCAGCACAAAAATCTTTTAGAGTTAAAATTTGTGCATCATGATCTGAAAGGCCATTCACCTTTTTGCTAACAGAATGCCCTTCTAGTAATGAGGAATGATCAAAAATGTTGTCTATGTTTGTTCTACTGTTCCCTTGCACTCTCGTTGGAAAGAATATGGTTTGCATAAGAGTATATGAATTCAGGAGGTCTACCAGCATCAGCTTCCTTGTGCAATCACTTATACAATTAATATTGAAGTCACCACATATAACTAACTTTTTGTATTTCCTATAAAGTGAACCAAGAACCTCATCTAGCTTTAGCAAAAATGTTGTGAAATTGGAGTCTGGGAATCTATAAATTACAACAGTTAGAAATTTAGCTCCGTTAAATTTAACCACACATGCACAATATTCAAATACCTTTTCAGTGCAGTACTTTGAAACATCAATTGACTCAAATGGGATGCCGTATTTCACATACATGGCTATTCCCCCACACCGCAAAGAGCTCCTAGAAAAGCTGCCAGCCAACCTGTATCCTGGTAAAGGAAGCCTCTGAATTATCTACTTATTTAAGAAGTGTTCAGATATACCAATAATTTCAGAGTCAACATCTATGAGCAGTTCACTAACTTTATCTCTAATAACTTGTATATTTTGATGAAATATACTAATTCCCTCATTACTCAGATACCTAAGATTTGTCGAAAGTGGTTTCTTTGTTATAGAGACTTCCCTTAAGCAGGAATACCTATCAGCCGACTTCAGTCTAAAAAAAGGTGCAGCTCTAACACCCACTAGTACAGGAATTTTCCCGTGAGTGATCCCACCACCCCCAGCTATGCTGTCACCTATAAGCTTTGCCAACCTCCCCTTTCCATTCCTGTTGAGGTATGGGAAGTGGAGGTTCACTATTCCATTTCTGTACATAGTCTGTTACACTCACATTCAAATTTCCACTATCAACAGAACAACCCTTGAAGAGTCATGCACCACCCACAAGGGCACATACCTCACGTAATGCGGGTGGCACGTGTGCGGACCCTTAGCTGTCTGTGTCATTCCTTCACTTTTCCGTTCTACTCACTTTCATCTTGCCACTATCAACAGAACAACCATTGAAATGTCATACTCCACCTGCAAGGGCACGTACCTTACGTGACGTGGTTAGCTCTCGTTCAGACAATTAGCTATCTGTGCCATTTCTTCACTTTTCAGTTTTGCGGCATAGTCTATCCTGCCCCCTTTCATCTGTCAACTTGCAACACACACAAAGCTATTCAGCGCAGATACACTGGTACACTGTGCCACCGGTGACGACGGTAACCACGTCGCAGAGGCATTGCTGTGGCACGTTAACACAAGTGAACTTAGCGAGCCAACGCCCAGCGATACACCCAGAGCTATGCGTCCGCACTCCTTGATGTTCGCAGAGCGAATGACGCTGCATGCTGTGGCCCAGCTGGACCCCAGTAGCGCTTATCACAACCACAACTTCCGGTCGCCACGCTCTCACAGAGCGATATTGTGCGGCTCGGCCCAGCAACCGGAAGTTCAGCACACCAACTTTTCTGCAACACAGGCCTAGTAATATCATGTCGAAGAAGAGTTCACACGAGCAGTGTTCCATGCTCTCCGAGGACAGCTGATCAGGCAACATCAGACGCAAACCGCGTCTAGCCTACTGCTAAACCGCCAGTAAATGGAAACATCTGTTCAAAACCTTGAGCTTTCTTTGACACTGTTTTCCCGTTGTATTTTCAGAAGGAATACCGACTATTGAAATAGTAGCTTTTAACTGTATGATGTGTCCCAGGACAGTATGATGTAACCAAGGATAGACGGTGTTTTATGCAACCAGCTGGGCCCGAGGAAGCCAGCACAAAGAAGTTATACAGACGGCGAGTTTATTCGCAAGATGTTGAGAGAATAAAGACGGCGAATTTGGTCGCAAAGTAAAGTTTTTTTAATGTGAGAAATGTCGAGTTTTAAGAAGAAGTGTGTAGGAGCTATCTTGGAATTGCATCTTTGTCATATACACAATTAAGTAGGCAATAACGTCGTGTCAACGATGCGCTGTGCACTACACCTTCATAATGGAAAAGTCTTTCAGAAATTACACTCAACTTAGTCTTTTCTAATCCTATTCCTTACACTTTATGTGTCCAATATGGACATCTCTAGATTCTCGTCGTGTTTTGTTTTCCCCCTCTCGTTAACAACAGTGTTGACATCAACGACACAATCTACACCCCACCTGCACCAAACTGATGTCATTTTTCTTTGTCAATCTCACTTCATGGTTTTTAGCAAATACATTGATACATGAGAAACTTCTTCTCATAATGTGAACGTTATTACACGTTAGGGTCAGCCCAAGGAGGCATTTAACTTTTTTTACTTTTTGCAGTAATTTAATGATATTTGTGTACTTCATTTTTATATTTTCATGTTTATGTAAAAATTATGTTTCAGCTAAAATGGAGATCATAGGATCTTTGTTATGGGATTGTGACGTATCTGTCACTTATGAACCAATTTACTGTGGCATAATGTAATTTTAAACAGAACCCACTGTAACAAATCATCTAGCTTGATGTCACGCATAATCCCACTTCTAACTTGTTGGTCATCGGTGAATAAACCATATCGATTACGTGTACCTATTCCCCTTTATTTAGTAATGCTACACCTCTTTTTGTGACATTAATGTTCGTCACTTTGAAGCACATAAATACGCTCATCTGGCGCAGGAGCCCAAGAACATGTGGACAGAGTGTAAAATACAGACAACGCAGTGAACAGCATTGGTAAGCTTCATCTCTCTCTATCACTCTTAAACCTGACGCTTGCTTCCTGCGCCGCGCACGTGCACCCTGCAGTTCTGACGCGGCGCTGCCCTTCGAAGTTATCTGCCACGCGCCTTCCTGAGGTAGCACGAGATTCGGCCTTGCAGTCAGGTGCCGCTCTGACATAGTGTCTGCACAGATCTTCAGCAAACGGTTCCTGTCGAACACCATTAATAACCTTTAATGCCACTATGGCTTACTCACTTAGCATTTGCACCCCTTTTCTTATGTTTTTATACCTGAAAGCTCATTCATGATTCCCTTGTCAAACTAACATTCCAGTTTTGTCTAATATATCAAATGATCACCTTTCAGCGTCCACTGACAACCTCACAAAACATGAAAAAGACAAATTTCTTACGTTCGCCTGTTGGCACACCTAAATGAATGGCAAACCGCCACTGAGCGCTATACAACCATTATACCCAGTGCCACGGTAACCCCGGTCATTGTTATTATCATCCTGATATGGACCTAAGGAAAAAGAGAAGGAACTATCAGGCATGTGCCCTCCCTTACTTTTAAGAGTGCAACTATGATATCAACTAGTGTGGAAAAACTAGTGTAGTGTAGTTAAGTGTTCCCTTAGTGATAATTCCCTTTCCAACTGTGTTTGAAACATGTGGACCTCACCTCATACCCCTCCTGTGCTGAGTTCCAGTGCACAGACCTGGCCACAGCCACGCCCCCTTCCCAGTGGCAGCCTGCACGCTGCTCACAGAGGACAACACACCACGCCGCCTCACGTCACCCGCCCCCGCAGTGACTCATCAGTGGTTATGTCTACATTTTCAACTTATTTAAAGAAAAGCAAAAAGACACACTTTCACTTCATCTTAGCAACAAGAACAGTTCACTTATTTACCTCATTCACACTTATGTTCCGTTCTAATTTTGTTTTGATGTTTTATGATGTTTTGATGTTTTATGGTGGTTCTTGTATACACAAATATTGTTGACATTGTAAGTCCCTTTGTGACCCCTAGGAGGTCTTTAGAGTCTCTGCACCCTCCCATAGGTTAAGACCCCTGCCGTCTTCCATGAGGGCCATTCTTAAAGAAGTGATGTTGACTTTGTTCTGCAAGCTAAATTTGTTTACATTCAAATAATAATTACACTGAGCAAATTCACATACGTTCTCCACTCCCACGGAAGGGGGAGGCATGTAAAGGATGTGCCAGACAATAAGCACCTTCACCTCCCTAGGCTTATGTAGCCCCTTTCAACATGCTTTAGCCAATAAATGGCCTTTCTCTAAAAATTACCCAATTATTCCATAACAACCCACCGCCTGCCCATACGCCCATCCTGTACTCCGTTCTCTACAAAAATTATTCCTGCTATTACCAATATGCATTTGATCACCCCTCTACTTTGAAAATCATTTCACTGTCCAAATAGCAAAACTCACTATACTTGTAATATCATTTCCTAACATAGTCCCCTGATTTAATTTGCCTATATTCCATTACCTTGTTTTGCTTTTGTTGGTGTTCTTCTTCTCAAGACACTGCCCACAGCACTCAATTGCACCCCCATGTGCACTGCCATCTGATTACTGTAATGTCATCTGTAAACCTCAAAGTTTGTATTTATTCACCCTGAACTTCAATCCCCTTTCCAATTTTCTCCTCAGTCTCCATCACAGCTTGCTCAACTTTTTTCTTTTTGTTGTAGAATCTTAGAACATATTCTGATCTCAAATGTAAGGAAGTATCTGCAACATAATTACTTCCTCCATGAAAATCAGTAGCATTGATCAAATGGTATCCAACTCACCTGTTTCTTACTTGACATACTGAAAGCCACAAGTCAATCAAGACATGTAGATGCAGTACTTCTCCATTTCAGAAACCTGTAAGACTCGGTACAACATCTACACTTATTCTCCAATGCTCGTACTTTTGATACAAAGGCAAAATTTATGACTGGATTGAGGATTCCTTGATAGGAAGCACACAGCAAGTTACTCTGATGCAGAGTTATTGAAATATTTAGAAGTGAATTCAGGTGTGAGCTAGGAAAACGTTTTGGGACCCTCGTTGTTCAAATCGTACATTAATGGCCTCATTGACGTTAGTAACCTCAGGCTTCTTGTGGATGATGCCATTATCTGTAATGAAGTATTGTCTACAAGAAGCTGCCCAAATATTCAGTCAGACCTTGAAAATAACTGAAAGCAGTATACAGCTTGGCAACTTGTTTTAAGTTTTTGCAGTGTAAAAGTTGTGCACTTCACAAAATGGAAATATGTAGCATCCTCTGGCTATAGTATCAATGTGTGACAGTGGGAATATGTACAGAGAAATGGGTGTAACAATCTTTAGGGATACAAAATATGAGGATGATTGAAAGGCAAACCTTATATGTTCGACAAAATTTTGGGAAGGTGTGTACTAGGGTTGGTTCAAAAATGGTTCAAATGGCTCTGAGCACTATGGGACTCAACTGCTGAGGTCATTAGTCGCCTAGAACTTAGAACTAGTTAAACGTAACTAACCTAAGGACATCACATACATCCATGCCCGAGGCAGGATTTGAACCTGCGACCGTAGCGGTCTTGCAGTTCCAGACTGCAGCGCCTTTGACCGCACGGCCACTTCGGCCGGCCTACTAGGGTTGGTAGGTGGCAGTAGTGTTCCTTGGGGTTCAGAAAGACTGACAGAAGGCAGCACCATCCACAACAAGATGGCCACCCCTCTGTCAACATGCACTGCAAATGAGCAACAATCTGTGATGCACATTTTCTGTAGTAAAGGTGTTAAATCAATTGAAATTCATGCAGAATGACAGTGCAGTGCAGTGGTGTTTGTCATTGCAGGAAGTGTATGAATGACTTAGGATGTTTAAAAAATGGTCTAATTTCTGTTGAAGATGCCCCAGACCAGTGCTCACTTACTGTGTAGTGATGGACAGGAACATTTTATTAGAGGAGGAGCTTTCAAAGGATAATGGATGCATAACTCTGAAAAAAATTGCTACAAGTTTGAAGATTAATATTAGTTAAACACAGAATACTGTTCACAATGTACTGCACTTTGATAAGATGTTTTCAAGATGGATGCAATATCAGCAGATTGCTGAATCAAAAGAGCATCACAACAATGCCTATGAAAAACTTTTGCATCATTTCTACATTGAAGGTGACTCATTTCTGGGAAAAAAATGAGACAGGCAATGACACTTGGGTCCAATTTTGCCAGTCAGAAACAAAAAATTCAAACAAGGAACGGTGTCACAGCTCATCCCCAAAACTATAAGAAATCTATACTCAGCAGTCTGCTGGAAAAATCATGCTCATTCTCATCTGAAATGCAAATGGAGTAATTTTAGAGCATTATGTGGATAGTGGATTGACGTTAACCAGAGATACTTGTTGAGACATTCTGATAAATTAACTTCACTCTGCAATCAGTAGTAAATGATGAGGATTTTTGACTTCTGGAATAC